>NC_052237.1:2029053-2335256 GCF_013401445.1 Tripterygium wilfordii | reverse complement strand
CCCTCTTGCTGGTCACTGCTTCTGTTGACAAGATTGTCCTAAAGAAGCCGATCAGTGTTGACATGGATCTGAAAATGGTCGGCTGTGTCGTATGGGTTGGGCGATCATCAATGGACATTCAGTTAGAAGTCATTCAGTCTACAAAAGGTAATTTAATGCAAATTCAAAGTGTAATTTAAACTTCAGGAAAACCTCTTTTAGGTTATGGTGTTAACTCTCAAGTAGCTACATAGCAACTAGCAAGGTTCTCAAAACAAAGTCAACTAAACCCATTGCACGAGGCTGCTACAGGGCCTTGTAAATGTCAGATGTAAAAATATCCTTAGCTCTGCATTGTGGAAGAGGCTGTTTACGTGGTTTGAATCTGCAAAAAAAAAATTACCACTGATCCATGGTTTGTCCTTGGTAAGTTTCTTCAATTCAAATCTATCCAAAAAAGGTTCTTGAAGTCAATGAAAAATATACAACAAGCCATTGAACTGCCCAGGTAATATAGTTAACTACTGGAGGTTCCCTTGAATGTTACTATTGTCAGTTTGTCACTAAACAAAGGCTTGTCTATTGGAGTTGGTGTTTCAAAGCTCTAAAACTGTGCACAATTGTTTATGCAGATAATTCCAGTGTGACAGACTCAGTAGCTCTGTCAGCAAACTTCATATTTGTGGCCCGGGACTCTAAGACTAGGAAAGCTGCTCCAGTGAACCGGCTCTCACCACAAACCGAGAAAGAGAAGTTACTTTTTGAGGAGGCTGAAGCAAGGAGTAAATTAAGGAAGAGCAAGGCAGTAGGAAATAATAGAGGATTTGAGAATGAGGAGGTAAACAGACTTCAAGCATTGTTGACCGAGGGCCGAATCTTCAGTGACATGCCAGCCCTGGCAGACAGAAATAGCATTCTTCTCCGGGATACACGCCTTGAACACTCTTTGATTTGCCAGCCACAGCAAAGGAACCTCCATGGTAGAATTTTTGGAGGTTTTTTGATGCACCGAGCATTTGAATTGGCTTTCTCAACGGCTTATGCCTTTGCTGGATTGGCTCCTTACTTTCTGGAGATTGATCATGTTGATTTTCTAAGACCTGTAAGTACCTCTGTTCTTTCCTTCTAGTATAGTCTAACTGCATTGTGGTGATGTTTCTTTCATGTGAAGTGAAAAACCACTTTAAACTTCCCTGCGAGAACAATGCCTGTGTTACCAAGTGAGCATAGTTTTCTTCATCATAGGTTAGACATGAGATTCTGATATAGTCTTCACTAACCATTCGGTTGCCTTAGAAGAGATCATGTTCAAGTAAGGTCGTGTTTTCTTTAACCATTCAATAGAACATAAGTACACATAACTTGAAATTCTATTATCCAAAACACATAGTGAGTTTTAAATGAAATTTTTATGTATAGCAGAGAGTGTGAGAGAGAGAGGAGGATTTATAGGTTTATCTGTTATTTTATTGAATTGTCAAAGGTTATGCATAGAAACAGCCTACCCCTATGCATAAGTAAGTTGCAGACAGAAGAAATAAGAAATTTTATATGCTTTTCAGCATTGCAGGATGGAAAGTCCTGCATTATATTCAAATTATGCAACATGGGTTCTCAGTTCTTTAGGGTACTAGCAGTGTATGTCGAGCTCATTTATCGTACTTGAGATGTCTGTTATTATCATTTTCTGGCTGTTTGGATGGCATTCACTCTCAGATGACTCATATGGTGAGGTTGATATTTCTGATGACAGGTGGATGTGGGGGATTTCCTTCGTTTCAAATCTTGTGTTCTCTACACAGAACTTGAAAACCCGGATCATCCTTTAATCAATGTTGAAGTTGTTGCTCATGTTACAAGGCCAGAGCTCAGATCTAGTGAGGTCAGCTTCTATATGCCGAACCAATAAATACAGAATCTTTTTTCTATCTGCATTTGCTTACTTGTTTCTCTCCTCTCTCTCTCCTCTCTCTGTATATGTGAAATAGGTATCAAATACATTCTACTTCACATTCACCATACGTCCAGAGGCAAAGTCCACGAACAAAGGATTCAGGATTCGCAATGTTGTTCCAGCAACAGAGGAAGAAGCACGTCATATCCTGGAGCGCATGGATGCAAAGGCCATACAGTCAGCCAAAGAGTGAGTGATAAAAGGGCATATATTTCAATTGCACAACAAAATAAAAGTCAATGAAGCCATCTTGAAGAAGGATGACTATTGAAAAATAGAAGTAGCTATAAATGATGTTATACTTGAACCATAAGACAAGATTGGCTTTGCAGCTGTATTGATACAAAGGGTATGATTATCAAGCACACATTAGAAGATGAGATTCTGTTTAAGATAAAATAGAATTGAATCTTCATCCCATGCCAATGTCCTCTATACCGCTACATGCTCTCTGCAAAATTATTTCGTGTTTTTCTTTAGGCCCCATTTACAAGCCCGACTAGCGCAGTCGGTAGAGGCAACGGGGCGTGGGTTCGAACCTCATGCCTTTTGTTTTGCATACTATTAGTGGGCCACTGGCCCAGTTTCTTTTACTCGGGCTGACTACAGTGGCTTTTTAAAGGCCTAGTAATCTACCCTGCAATTAGAGGAGTAAAGAACCGGCCCGCAACGGGAAGGCCCACAGCCAGGCCTGGAGTTTCATGGGCCGGTCCTTGAATCTCACTACCGTGAGCCCTGGCCCGGCATAGTGGGTCGTCTTTAATGGGCCGGCCCATTCCTAGCAAATGGGCACTTGGCCAGTTATCTTGCGCTTTAAGCCCCAGAAAGAAGGATTCTGTGAAGCCAAAAATTAACCGTTGTAAGAATGGTCTAGCGGAGTAGTCCTGCCCCATCTTTTGACATTTCCAGAAACATGTGCTATGTCGTTGGACCATCCTGTTTCGAAAGACGAACACGTAGGAATGCAAGCCCTGGTTTCAGTTATTTTTCCACCTGTTTGAAACTTTGGTCTGTGCATGTAAGGGCAACAGAGATAATTATTCACTTCGAAGAAAAAAACTGTTCCACCCTCATATAGAATAGTAGTAATACTAACTATGATGTGCAGTAGTATGTTAAATCAATAACCCATTGTCCCCCCCCCCCCCCCTTATTTACAAAGAATATTTCCTCTCTACAAGTCTGAGGTTATTGCACACCCCAGGTCTCTCTACCCTTCTAGAAATTCTTGGGCATCTATCGCTTATGATTAGGAAAGTAAGCAACCATATACAGAATCCCCTTTGGTTAAACCTATTCTTCCTACAACTAAAGGCTGCAAATTCTAATTCAAACTGATAATCGACTAAGCATTGGACTGCTGCTGAAAAAGACAAAAAAAAAATACTACAATTGACAGGCTGAAATATCCACTACACCATAAAAGTGAGACAGAAAAGGGAAAAAAAAAAATCCAGTCTTACCTAAAACCAGAAATTATAACGCATGATATTGTTATGTTACAAAAATTATACCATGATCGTCACATTCTTTAGTCAGTTCAGAAGTCACTGCACAACAACAGTAAACACAAGTGTCAACAAATCGAAATCGATAGAACTATTACAAAGACAATGGCTATGTTTCATCACAACCCATAGAGGGCAAAGTATTGATCGTACTGGGTGCAATGAATACAAATACAAAACTACAAGAGCCCATAAAATATCACTATTAGTCTATTACTGGAGAGAATCACATTCAAAAGAACATATTACTGGAGAGCATCACATTAAAAAAAAAAAACAAACTGGAGAGCATCAGTTGCAATCAGCTTATGACAATAAAATTCAAAAATAATCAAGTACTAGAACCTGTTTTCACCCACCACAAACTAGAGTTGCACTGATTTTAGGAAGGAAAAGCACAAGTCTTTACAAAAAGCTACCAACAACTGGAGCAATATTGTGTTCACAATTCACAATTAGGGTACAATACCAGCCCCTTGGAACTGGGACAATGAAATTCAAAAGCTATACACAGTAGTCCAAGGGCTATTATTCCAAGTCCAACCTCTCAGCAAACCTCAGATATAATGATTTTACAGTTATTTCTCAATAAGTTAACTCATATTTCAATGACATAGCAAAAGCATCTGAAAGCATATTAGAATCTTAAACATCTTTTGAAAACAAATAAAATATTAGTATACCAGATAGAGGTCAAAAAGAAACATTTACTCAAGCAATTTGACAACATTAGGCGAAAAATCCTTCAAAACTCTCAGCGACGACCATTTGAGAATACAATGAACTACAATATGCCACCATTTCAGCCTGCTACCTTTATTGCACCCATATCATCAATTTTGGAACTCCTATGCTGCAACGCAAATTGATAATAACTTAATAAGCATGAGGCTTGATCATGGACACATAAAGTGCTAATAACAGGATAACAGAAAAAATCTCATGGTATTCATGTAAGTCATGAAAAGCAGAGTGTACAATAAAATCACATGAGTTTGATATTAATCGTCATTACCTTACTTTTTTTGTGTCTATGAGCATCATTGAGATCTTCATCTCCATTGTGCTTCCTTTTCTGAGAAAATTTGAACCAGTAAATACAATAAGGGACACACTGAAATTCCCAATAAAAATAAGCTAAACAACACCCGTGCACGGGTTTCTCGCAATGGGTAGGGTTGGGGACATGCAAGATGTACGCACATCTTACCCCTACATAATATGTGGGGAGGCTGTTTCTAAGACTTGAACTTGGGGCCACATTTTCCAATGACATAGGAAAAAAAGAATTTAAAAGAGGTTTATATGCATAAAACCTGCCACCTTAAACTAAAAATAACAACAACCATTAGTTCTCAACACAGGACCAGCTGCTTTTCAGTGTCCCAAATGAGGAATGTGTCATTTAAAGATCAAAAGAACTATTTAGTCCAGTAACAAGGAGAACGAAAATGAACTTGTTGACTACCACAGTCCTAACAGGAAATCACAGCCATGCTAATCCAAATTTGATAATAGAGATTTTTAACACCCAGACGAAGTTTGAGAGAGAGCAACAATTTCTCAACCTTTTCATGGTGTTTCTTCAAGTGTTCAGCACTGTGATCAATAAGCCACTTTTATCTTTCTTCTTCTCCTTGTCTTTATCTTTACTTCGATCCTTGTGGCGGTGCTTGTGCTTCTTATGCTCTTTATCCTTCTCTTTATCTTTATCTTTGTGCTTTTTATGCTTCCTTTCCTTGTCCTTGGACTCACTCTTCGATTTCCCAGCAATTGTAGGAGTCCCTTTCTCTGCCTAAACAACAAATTGAGTTTGCGAAAGGAATTCAGTAACCTCATAGTGCCACGCAATAGAGAAAACATCAATTGGGGGGGGAAAAAAAACACACTAAACTTATTTTAGGATTTAATGTGCGTGTGTGTGTGTAGATTTCTTACAAGAGGTAACTCAATGGGAGCAGATTCCCTCAGCAAGAAAGCCTCTCTGAGAATATCAAGGTCAAATGGTTGTATGCGGGCGTTTGTATCCCTGGAATAGGATGTATTCTGTAGAAGCTGATCCAACTGCATCCCTTCACCTTTTCTGATTTCTGTGTCTCCCACCACGTTGTGAAGATAATGTGTATCTGAAATTGATACAGGAAGTGTCCGCTTGCAGAAAAAGTCATGGTGGGGTAACAACTTGAAGTGGCTTATAAGATCAACAGCGCCAGTCAGTTCCCTTGGTCCTGAAAGTTCAAATGGGGCAGTGTTTTTCTCAATTGCATGCCAATGAAATTTAGAAGAAAATGGGCTAACCAAAATTATTCATAATAGCACAAAAGACGTAGAAACAACAAACACCAAAGGGTAGCCATTTGATATACCAGTTTGCTGCTATATGCAAGCCATAAAATGTTCTGATTTTGAAGATGAACAAGAGCTACAAATCTTTATGGTAAACCACCTAAAAGGTATTTTTATCATATATGACATAATAGAACCAAAATCTCCAAGTAAAACCAAAATAGTCCTGGGGTTCTGAGTGAAATTTACCTGTTCCAAACTTCTTGCCTTCAGGATCCATGAATCAATGGTTCATGAAAAGGACATAAACAACTGCAAGTTTATGGACATTCAGATAAATTATTACCATAAAACAAATTCGAGTTTGAAATATCTAACAGAGATGTAAAAGTGGTTCCCAAAAAAACCCTGCTTTAATAGACAACCAAAAATTTGGTAAAATATATTACCACATTTGACCCAACCCTACAGGGTAAAACCCTGTGTAGTAGCAACCACTCGCAAACAAACTGTTTCCCATGTGTTATAAATGGGAGTGCACATTTATGTCCGGTGATAAGTCCCAAATTCCAGTTCAATCCCAGGATCTCATCCAACACATCTTTCAGCCCATATGGTTATATTTATTGTTAAAACATTAAACTTATATAAAATATTTCCTTCAGAATCAATATCATAGACGGTTGTATTTCTGTTAAAACTTAAACCTTATATACGTTATTTTATTCGCAATCAATAATGACACAACACGATGGTGTAATTATTTTATTCGCAATCAATAATGCCACAACACAATGGTGTAACCCCCCCACCCCCCAACTCTCCCTCATTGTGCAAATTATAAACTGGAAGACCAAACAGTGTGAGGAGGGGAGAAATGATGACCAGCATATGTATAATTCATGCTCCCTTGAACAACATCCACTTAAACATTTTCATTAGCCTATTCAGCATGTAACAAATGCAGCATAAATCCTAACATCTTTAGTATGTAGTTGCCTAAAGTGCATGGCATTTAACACCAATGACAAGGACGTACACTCCAACTACTTAAAAAGAAAAGCATCAACGTAAATTAATTTGAGAAAATATAAGCAAAAACAAAAGGTCAGCTTACTACCTTCCATCTAATATAAGATCACACCGAAAATTCCGAATGCATGCTATCACTAGTATCACACACAAATTTCATAAGCCCACAATTCAAACTAAACACCAAAAGGGATTAATTCTTGAACCCAAATAGTAAGCTACCTATGCAGATTCATCCATATGGTTCTAAATCTCTCAAAAAAATTATTATGCATGTTTATTTAGGTTTCCTAATACTTCGTCCCTCAAAAAAATCATCTCAGACTTCTTATATTCTACATTTCATTGAGATTCTTCCGAAACACTTTCTTTATTTACCTTTTGATTTCCTTATTCTCGATTTGAAATTCCTCTTAAAGCTTCATTGCCGACTATAGATTTTTCTCCACAAAAACCCTCTTTCGATATCTTAAGTCTCCTTTCCCGTACATCCCTACATGTTCTCAATCCATGCCGTTGCTTTCAGATACTTTCCTTTAGAAGTGAGAATAGAACTGAAGAACATAAAGCAGGTTGAATTTGAAAACAAATACCACCATACAATGAGCAAATTCTAACTAACAGAAGGATCCCATAGACATACCATTGACATGGATCCCAAATTCTTGCACTTCCAGCTCGGATCACAGAGACAGAGTGTTGAATTCAAGCTTATCGGCTTCACCTTCTCTTCTCCCTTTAACTTGTACAGACAGAACAAATCCTCAAGTAAACCTGGACCACCTCTGCTCTCTTGAAAGAGACAATATCCAGCGAAAGAATTGATTCGAAATAATCTTAATTCACATTAACATTCCAAAAACCCCCAAACTCTTTGACTTGTTTGAAACATCAATGTCCGGTGATTACGAAGCATGAATTCCATGAATTAGGGCAGAAGCGGACAGTGCTCGATAGTGGATTTGACAGATCAAACAAGTTCGCAGAGAAATAAGAGTGCGTTTTGTAGTATTTGAAGCAGCAAAGTGGCCGGACTAGGGTTTGGCCGTTTGGGGGATTTCACGCGAATGAGGACCAGCACTCACCTCGTTTCTCTCAAATCCGCGAATGTGAATTTATATTCCTCAACTTTCCTGCATAGGGGCTATTATGGTATTTCACAGCCATCCATTTTGCAATATCAAATTTTTGTGCATACAAGATTTTATTTTAAAAAAAATAAAGAAATTAGGCCCTACTCTTTTCTTTTTTTTTATAAACCACAAATAAATATAACCAAAACAGATAAATACAACAGGTCATCGGATAAGAAGACCTGAAACATGGAAACATAGTACAACTCCGAAAAAATATGAAAAACAAAATAAGAAGTAATGGTCCAAAATAAACATAGGATAGTGTTAGGGGCGTTCCTGAGAGCGGACGAGAATGACGGTCGTCTAGGGCCTCATATTTTTGAAAAAAATTAAATTATTAGTAGTATAGTAGTCATAAGAAATATTGTAAATGAGTAAACTATATTGTCTATTGAAAGTGATTTAACGGAAAAAATTGATTACACCAATATAATTAATGATTTGCATCTAAAAATGCTATAAGATGTCATATTTAAGTAACATATACAATATTTAAATTTTTTTAAGAGGTCCCTTATTTGAAGTTTGCCCAGGGCCTTCGAATACTCGGGTACGCCACTGGATAGTGCAAGTAAACACAAATACAATGGCAAGCGCTGTTTCGACAAACACGGGGTACCAAATCTATTGCAAATCATCAACTTAGTGCTGATCAGTAGGGAAGGTGAAGAAATTAACTGAGGGACAAGAGATGCCTTATTAGAGTCTTTGATGACAATCTATCTTCTGCAGTGATGGTTCGTGTCTTAAGTAACTTGATAATTAGGCCCTACTCTTACACCATAGATTTTGCATTTCTAAAATATTAACGAAAAATACGACCAATCCATCGAATCCATATGGTCCATTTAGCAAGATCATGAGCCAGATTAAATTCTTACTTGACCTATGAATCTTCACGATTTTATCAACCTTCAAATGATGAAAGTCTCATGTCTAATGCTTTAAATTATCAACTGTATCATCCACAATGCAAACGGTACGTCATGACCCGTTCGGGACTCCGTTATGCACCTAAAAAATGGAGTTTTTTCCAACAACTGCCCTCCGTTTATCAATTCAAGTGTTTGATGGAGTGTTACATTACACATGAAACCTACGGATTCGCAATGAAAGTCGAAGCTTGTGAGAGCTTATGTGACACGTCAAATGTTTTTTATCAACACAACTCACCTCAGTTGATCAAAATACAAACCACTCTCAAATGAACCCAATATTTACGAGAATACTCGCGTGCGAGTCACGTAGGCAGTGGCAAAATGGTAATATTTACAAACGCGAACATATTCTATTACAGTAATCTTCTGTTCTTCCATCAGCTCTCTATAAATCGTCGAAAATGGGTCTCCATCAACATCATCGAGTGACCTCCTTCGACGGAGACCAGACACTCCGGATTCTTCACCGCCACAAGTGACCTCTTACCGTAAGTCCTCTCTTGAGTTCCGGAACCTATTATTTTCACTTTTTGTCAATTGCTGGTATGTGATTGAATTAATTTAGATGATAAGATTACATTCTGAATTGCTATATGTGGTTTTATTTATAGTCGTTTATAAGTGAGGGTTTCGATCTTGGCTTGATTTATGATTGTTCGTGTGATAGGGTTTCCCATCTAGATTGTTTTATTATCTTAAAAGACTTATTGTGCCAGAGTTTATGGAAATAATTCGTTAGAATCTAAGTGATTTTTCCTCTCTATCTGTTCTTTGCCTTGACTGCTAAGATCTTGCGTCACTGGTTTTCAGGGCGATTGCATATATATATATATTACATCCTAACCACTGAAATTTCGTGAAAACTATTGGTCATTTGGTTGTAATATATCATGGTTGCTTGGAGTTTATAGTATATACAGAATATTAGTATGTCGTGCATGGCTCTTTTTTCTGTGATTTAGCTATGCTGTATTGTTTTCTTTTATACTGCAATTTCTGCGAGTGGATTTCAAAACCTATGAGAGTGACGAATATGGTGAGTTTATACTTCCGTTACAACCTTACAGCTTTTCTATTTATGAGGGCCTCTCAATATTTATCTTCTGTATAGAAAGAATGTTGGATGTGTTTTTTTGATCTTATTAAATGTTCAATTTAATTCGCAATCTTTGATGACTTAATGGAGTTTTTGACCCCTCAGTAACGCCAAAGAGAAAGAGAGGATGTCTTACCTGCTGCCACACCTGCACTCAGGATGGGCTGTTGACCAGGCCATCCTTGCCGAGGAAGAGCGTCTTGTGGTTATCCGTTTCGGCCACGACTGGGATGAAACCTGCATGCAGGTATTTTTGAAACCCCTCTCTTCCTTCGAATTGCAATTATCATTCTAATTGTGGTTATCCTAGACATAAATGCACAAATCTGCTTTAATTTGTTGTTAGGACATGAAACCCTTAATCTTGTATATTTATGTGGTTAGAATTTCAATGGTTGTTCACTTGTTTGTTAGATCTAGCGCAGGTAATCTTGTTGCTGTTTGTCTGATGGTCCACTACAATATCATATGTGAAGTTTCTATATTTGCCGAACTTTGAAATTTGCATCTTGATCTTTCTTTAAATTCAACTTGAAGCACAAATCGAACTGAAAAATTATAATGTGCATAGTTAGAATATTTTGCTAAATTGGATATTGTTCGTTTTGGGGGATAGTAGATGTCTTAGCATTAATATGCACCAGTCATCAGCAGCAGCACAAACAACATTTACTATCATCAAAATAATCCTTTAGGGCATATGCCTATTTTCTATTGATCTTTTACAATTTTTGCTAGGGTTGAAAGTTGATGTAATTTTCATGCTTGTCAAACATTGAGAAAATGATCTGAAAAGAAGTTAATATCCTAATGAAAATAATGACATTCTAGAAGTTCAGAAGTGTAGCCTGGATGGCCCTGTTTATGACAGTTTTTTTTTTTTGGTCGGACTGATATGACCTTAATGTTTATGTAAGTTATTTCATTTTACTGGTGAATGTCACGTCTTATTAGTCCACTTGTTGTCTAGGTTCGGAGAGATTATAGGATCATTGTTCTTTCTTTGATAAGAATCTATGTCTTTATGAGGTTCATCCTCTGAATTTAATTATATGGGATCCAAAGAGCCCATGTCTTTCATCTGTAGGATTCCAGGTTCCAGGTTCAATTGGAAGTTCAAATCTAATCGTTTTCAAATGAGTTGTGCATTGAGTCTGGTTTTTTTACCAGTTGCCTTTCGAGCATTGTGAATTTGTAATACGTCTGAGGAGTTCAGTTGAACTACAAGGTCTTTTTGGAATAAGTTTTGGGGTTGTCCTTGTTTTTTTGACAAGTAATGGGTCATATCCCTATTTTGGGTGGGGACAATGCTAGAGACCCTCAAAATTTGATCCCCAAAAGTCCCCCAAATCTATGTGGCATTAAAATAGCCATTGATTAAAAACACACATGTAGGGTCCACTTCACATCCAACACTTCACATTAAATGAGGGTCTTTTAGGGGTCACTTTTTGAGGGTCTCAAGCATCATCCTTTGGGTGGTGGGGGAAGGTGGAAGTGTAAAGTAGTGACTCTGACTAGGCCACAGGCTCCTTCCAGTTGAACTACAAGCTTGTAATCTCTTTTTTTTTTTGATAGAAATTTTAATGTTGACTACCCACACTATTATTGAATGTTCTTTTTTGAATTATGTGTGACCCGATATTGCTGTCATAGATTTTGATGCTTAGATGAGTTTTCTATGTTATTGAATTGTTTTCATCCATTATTGAAGGATTGTTGTCCATATATTTAGTTACCTGACTAACTTGTTGAACATGTTGCTTACATTTGTTTAGATGGATGAGGTACTGGCGTCAGTTGCTGAAACAATAAAGAACTTTGCTGTCATTTACCTGGTTGATATCACCGAGGTGCCTGATTTTAACACAATGTATGAGCTATACGACCCATCCACAATCATGTTCTTTTTCAGGAACAAGCACATCATGATTGACCTTGGGACTGGAAACAACAATAAGATAAACTGGGCTTTGAAGGACAAGCAGGAGTTTATCGACATTATTGAGACTTTGTATCGGGGTGCTAGGAAAGGCCGCGGTCTGGTAATTGCTCCAAAAGACTATTCTACCAAGTACCGCTACTGAGTGCTCGAGTATGTTGGTATTGGGAACTTGTTTGCGCAAACCTGTGGCATAAGTGCTAATGCAAAAACAGGGATGTATTGATGTACTAGTTTGACACTAATTGTGGACGTAGATACATACTTCGTGCTCCCTTGCTTTTGTACAAGGAAATAGACATGTTTCTTTTAAGGTTAAATGCTTCTATTTTTGTCTGCATGGCATGCCTCTATTATCTTCCTTCCTCTTCCTCTTCGTTTTTGTTTTTTTTTTTGCTTCCAAAGCCCCTTTTTTAACGTTCATTCTCCAGTGTTATTTCATTTTTTTTAATGGTCACTTTAGAGAAGTGAAAGGGTTCTGACTTGTTTAGATGAGCATAATTAGCACATTTACATAATTTTAGTACTTGTTGAATCGTAGCCAACGAAAGGTGGCTCGGTTGGCAATCGATTTCATTAGATATATGTGTTCAAGTTTCGATTTCAATTAGAAGAATATTTCTCAATGGTATTTAAAAAAAAATCCTGTCTCTTAAATAATTATCAGGATTAAGTTGATTACATATTCCATTATTAAATCAAATGGGCTAAGTTGGGTAAGAGGGGATAATTAATGATCGAATTCAATTATTTTTTAGTAAATACAAAATTTTCAGAACATATCTTTCAACTTTTTTTCATTATCTGATTTGTGTTTTTGGCAAACATATCTTAAAATTTTATGTAAAACGTGCGCTTTGTGTTACAAAAAGTGTTAGGTCAAACGGCGCGTTTTGTTTTGTAGTTTCAAAACGCGCATAACGTGGCTGCCAGGCAAGGCCGCAAGGCAGGCGACGAAGAATATATTGAGAGAGAGAGAGACTAGTCGTCTCGCTCATACTAAAGTGCTTTTTGTGTGAACTTGATACCTTCTTTTCTTCCTTGATCATGGATCATCCCTGAATGCAAACGCTGTATCTAACTGTTCCAGATCACTCTCGCTGGTGTTGGCTGGGCATTTAAACATTCAGCTACAGGTACTGGTTTATATTACTCTCATCAATCACAATAGGACCTTTTTTTTAAGCAATTCATTGCATTGGTAGCTGAATTAGACGATACTCAATCTCTGTCTTCTGTTCTGATTCTATGCATATTTCCATTGAAGTGGTCTTACTGTTGATTGCCGTTCTTTGATTAGTAACTTTATTTCAATCTATGGAAATAAGAGAAATATGATAGATAAATGAGAGAATGTGATAAGCAGGTTGGGTTTCTGGATGAGGTTGTTGATGGCGAAACAAGAGGATTTGTTTGTTTATTTTAATTTTGTTCGGTTGTTGGAAAACCAGGTTTTCTAATGTGCATATCGCCCTCACTGGTGTGGATGGAATACTGTGATCTCCTGAATTTACTATTTGCTATTGGGGTTTGGTCACAGCGTATATCACCGTTGCTATTCTTGCGTCTTTTCGAGCCATTGGCTTCCTCTGTCTTTTCTGATCCAGAAAAGCCATTTAAGAAAGCTATCATGCGATATGCACAGCTAGTCATTGGCCCTGACGGCAGTGGAAAGGTAGTTTACTGGTTCATATAACGTATTGGTAGCAATTGAGTTCAATTCCCGCTATGAGCAATACTCTTGTAGGGTTTTGACAGAAAACTTATGTCTTCAATTCTGTGTGCACAAGGGTCTGACGATCCAAGTTTATACTCATATCAATTGTTCAAAAATCATTTGTCCCAGGCATATGCTATCCTGTAACCTATTTTGGGGTTGTTTTTTGTGGCTTTGAAATAACCATTTCATCATTGGCTTTTAGTTCAACAAAGTTTTATTAGTGTGTCGGTATTGTTGGCACATTGATGACTCTAGCTGCGGCCCGCTTCGCCAAACACATCATTTTACATCTGACTACGGCCCGCTTCACCAAACACATCATTTTACAGGGTGGTACCACCCACCTATTGGAGCTTTTTCTGGGACGGTTTGATGATTGACATGGGTCTCCATGCCTTTTTGCGTGGATCCCACACTAAAACATGATATTTCTTTTTAAAAAAAAATTTGTTTGCTGGGAGTCCATAACTTTTTATTAAATATATTGTTTATTTATATTATACATATTAAATATATTTATATTAATATTAATATTAACTAGATTAATTTATTAAAATGAAATAAATATAATAATTAATATTTATATTGAAATGAAATGAAATAAATAAAATTAAAAAAACAGAAACAACATATATTTTACAACATAACTGCTAACAACTTTACATTTTAAACTCAGCTTAAAAGTTAATGTTGAAAATCAACACAACCACTCTACTAGACTCTATATGCTTAGTACAAAATCACAAATGCTTTATTACTTGTGAAGTGATGAAGAGCTATTTGTATCTCAGTTTTATTTTTGCTAAACTGGCAAGACACAAGTTTATTATACGAAGCACGGAAGGAGAATGACCCAGTTTCAATCAATGCCTTTGTTTACTATAAAATATCCATATGGATAAGTATAAAACAAGGTTCACATAAGAAAACATCAAGCTCAATAACAAAACTGATGCAAGTTTGATTTTATCAAAACAAGATATGTTCTTTCATTCACTAGAAACAACATCCAAAATCTTCTGCTTCGTTATAAACTTCAGTAGATCATCACGATGGCCAAAAAATGGTAGCACAAGCAACAAGGTTTAAGTACCCGGGTCACTCATCATCATCTTCATCGGCAGCAGCATTCAGAGCCTGCAATCTTTCTATCAATTTAGCCTTTCTTTCTTCATAACTTAGCTTCTTAAGGTTATACCTGCCACCAAAAAATTAAAAACAAAAATAAATTGAGCATCCCAATCGCAAACTTTGGCACTAAAAACATTGTTTGGAGGCAATCAACACTTCCGACTCAAATGGGAGGACTGGACATGATATCACATTTTGCCCAAATTATGACGCATCTGTTATCAGGGGTGATAGAGGACTTTGAGATATAAGAATAGACGGTCATTACCTCTTGTGCTCTTTCGGAGGCTGCTTCTCAGATTTCTTCACTGTCGGGTCACTGCGTATGGCAGCATGAACCTTTTTGTACAACTCCTCTATGTTATCTGACTCGATACCCTTCTTTATATATTCACCAAAGTGAGATTGATACTTATCTGGCTCATCTTCCATCAAAGTCTGCATACTCCCAAAACAGATATGAAATGACGTATATAAAATGTCTAGCATCCAATACTAAGATTTAGATCAAACTCACCCTCATGTATGCAGCAACATGGCCACCATAGATGTACTTGCGGTGAACTTCAGCATCAAGTTGCTTATCATCTTTGTTGAATCCAGCAAACCTCTTGTCACTGTGAGGTATATCAAGTCCACCATCCAAAGCTCCCTATATAGAAAAAAGAAATTCCTTTAGAGATACATACATGGATCAATGAGACGAGCACGGGGTATTGTTTCCAGAAGATAACAATAAATGCAATGTTTTACTTGAGTTTTGAAATAGAATCTATTCCTTCAGCCATAACAAGTAAAAGCAACTTCAAATCACACAAAAAAAAGGTAAAGAGGAGGATTTGTACGTCACATGGCTAACCCAAGGTGGTAAAGGTAGCAACTCTGCTACACAAGGCAATGGAATATGAGACATAACGGAGATTCTATCGAAAGAAAACCTACAACGTCTGGCATGGATCTGCAATGTTTACTTTGGAATCTACAAACACAACTCACGTGCTCCGGTTTTGTGAGGGGCTTTCAAGACCCCCTGCCACATTAGCAAGATATAGAACTCCAAATACATTGGAATTAATAATAAAATAAACAAGCTCATTCAAAAAATAAAATAAACAAGCCAAACTCAAGTACTGTTGCCATTTCAAGCAGGAAAAACAAAATATCCAGCTCAACGAAATATCCAGCTTAACAAGTGACAAACTGACAAAAATATTTCAAGACTTTCAGTACTAATTGCTCTCATAAAAGACAACAAGTAAAAGATGAGGAAACCTAAAGCAAAAAGCTTTTTGCTAACCTTTCGTAGGATTTGAGGTGGCACAAAGAAAAACAACATTCATGAAATCTTCTGGAGTTTAGTTCAAGAAATGGGCACTATACCTTGAGAGCGCCAAAGACACGATTCCCAGTAGTTGTCCTCACTAGACCAACATCAAGGAGAGCACGGAATGGTCTCCTGGTTTCAGCTGGTTCAACAGAGAAATCCTCTCCAGTTGCCTGCTCACAAAATAATATTTCCATCCACCTAAGTGGGCCAACAAAGAGTATAGATGGACATTATTACATATAAGACATATACCTCAACATTTCCCTCGTACTCCTCATCCATCTCAAGCATCTTAAGAACTCGGCGGGCTAACAGAAGCCCAGTGCAGTATGCTGACATTATGAAAGCAGCACTTAGAAAGCTTGCATTGCTGGAAAAGTTCAATGACCTGACAAAACGTAAAGTCATATACCTGCTGCATAATTTGAAAGACCCACTTCAAGGCCATAGCGAGGTAGCTCGTGGGAATAAGCAGATGCAAGAACCATATCACCCGCAATGCTAGCAGATATAATCTGTGCAGTTACATCTTTGTTTGACTAATAATGTTGTCAAGGTTATCACGTTAAACCATCTTGTGTACCAACTCCAGAAAATGCAGCAAGTACACCTCAAGCCAAATATGAATTAACTACTTAACTCTAATGAAGCCATTTAACAGTCCAGAAAATCAACCTCAAAGCAACTATCATGGGTCCAATGCAAAACCCACATCCAGTCAGACCATGGGTATAAAACTGAAGCCCCAAAAGCTTTTAAAAAATGGCCATACTGTTAAAATCATAGCATTGAATGCCAAAAAAAATCAATCTGCATTATTGACATCCAACATTGCACAGAAATATATGTCTACTAACAGCTCATTCCTTTACTGTTGAATCAGTAAAATAACATCATCTCCAACCAAGCAACTATATGATCTATTGAATCATGTTTGAGTGGACAAAAAGGATACAAATCGCACAACGAACCGATACTTTGGAGTATTGTACTTATTTTTATCCTGGTTGATAAGGCGAATCCTGGCCCGGTAGTCTGTCTTGCCCTCTAGAAAATTTGAATTGAAATCAAAGAACTGTTGAACTAAATAAACAAAAGATAGCAAAAACATCAAACAGCAAAAAAAACATACGCCTTCTCCTCTTGTATTTAACTTGAAAACGCTTAAAATAAGCTTTAGACTTTTGTGCTTTGACAAATACCTGCAATACAATAGGGGTCAAGTTTTTTGGGATCTAGAAAACTAAACAGCAAACACCTTCAAAATATTGCGCAGAAATCTAAAACTACCACAACTAAAAGAACGTCACAGAAATTTTCCTCCGTCTAGACATTGGGAAAAAATAATCAGTCAGACTAGAAAATATTTCTGATGTTCTGACCAAATATAACAATCCAAAAACAATTACAACATGAAAATTGTGAATGATCATACATTACTATTAATATACAGAGGAAAAATATGCCTTATTTCTCTCAAAAAGATAACAGAATCAACAGATATTACGAACTATTTTCACGCACAAATATAATTCATTAAGATTCTAAGAAACTAGTTCCATTCTCTACTGGGCAATACTTCTATTCCAAATTTCCAACACAACAAAGTATTGGCTGGTGCAAGGTTAAAGCGCAAAAACAGAGTACTCTCAGTCGTATATGCATGTAAAAGACATGACTTACCAAAAATAACAAAAAATTGTCACATCGTCACACTCTTTAGTCTTTTGATTAACCACAAAAGCAGCAATTGAAGCCAGGATACTTCCAACTAAACTATGCCATTTCAATGATTTCAAAAAATTGACTCACGGCCAAACAATAAAACACATTGCGAAAGGGAACTATACAGATCCTCAGTAGGCATTTTGACATATATCCATAGATATTGGTTGCATTAGAAGAATTTATTCGCAAGTAGTAACGTAAAGCGTAATATGCATGGGAAATTCACATAAACACAGAATAAATAGATAAGCATGAGGTCACAGCATGTGGTTATAACAAGGACGCAAACAATGCTGCAACATTGTCGAAAACGTCTCACGAAATCTCATCTCTGTATAGTTGCTAAGAAAAAGGTAGAGGCGGAGAAAAGACAAAAACAACAACAAAAATATCTGGCCTAGCAGATCCGTCACTTCTAAGCACTTTTGTTTGATCAGCTCACCAACACAAAAAATACATAAGCATCAAAGAACAGAAGCAGGGACTCATGCTTCACATCTCGGATTCAATTAGCGAAACGCAACCAAATTACAAAGATTCATCTAAGAACTGAACAGACGAAGTGGATAAGGAACTGACATTCAAATTGAAGCTTCAATGTTAAAATGCTATCCAAGCTTCATTGAAATAACAGTTTTAAAGGAACAACGCATGAAAATTGCAGAGGTTTCATTACCATTGTTGGCGCCTGACGAAGGCTTGGAAGCAACGGCAAGAGGTCGTAGAAGTTCGACGGGCCAAAAACCCTAGTCTGCTTATAATATATAAATCAACGGCTAGGATTAGTCTGGATGTCACATTGAGAAAGGGCCAGGCCCGGTCTCCTAAAATACGATCGGTAATTGGGCCAGTTTTAAAATAAGGCCCAATTTTAGGAGAGTGTGAAGAGAGGCCTTTTTGGGCCCAAAACAAACTCAATTGGCTCACGGACACAGTGGCACACGCAGAAGGCAAAAGCTCTTCTCGATTTGTGTTCAAGACAGAGACTTCCAACTTCCAAGTTCAATGACGGGGGAATCCGAAAGCTCCTATCAAAGTCAAAGCCTGTTCAGTTAATCCTACCTCACATTGAAAGTCGAAAACGACAATTAAACGGGCGTTGTTAGAGTCGTATTGAATAATCAGTCAAAATCCATCGGCTTTGACTTGCAAAACCTCCCGATTCACAATAAATACTGCTCACCATCGCTGTTGCAACAAGCCAACAACACAGCTGTAATGATCGCAGTTTAATGGATCCACAATGAGCTTCATCTGATCATCGGGAAGAGGATGTCCCAAGCTGATGTCTCTTACAGGTAATCTCTTTGATTTGAATAGTGTTGCTCGATTTCTCCTGATTGCGCTTTTCGCTGCGATATTATTGGAATTAACGGTGCTTCTGCAATAATATCATCCTTGTTTGATTTTTGGGGGTTGAAAAGCAACTTCTGGCGATTATGTTTTGTATTTATTGCTTGGTTAGTTGGTTGGGACTAAAATTTGGCCTTTATATTGTGTCTTTTGCATTTGGAAGTCGTTTTCGTGACTTAGAAAGGATGAATTTGAGCATAATTTAGTCTGCACATTTGGCTGATGATCAATCTGTTCAGTTATGCGCTTCTATTTTATATGGATGTGTGGTGCATAGCCGTATATTGTTAGATTGAGATACATTGTGTTTTTGTGGGAAGGAAGAGAGGAAGGGTTAGGGAAGGGATATGAGAGGTACGTCTAATTGACTATGAACATATCTTATAGTGTAATTTGTTTGTCCAATTAATTTTTTAATTTTAGGAGTCTCTGCATCTTTATGGGGAAAGTTATAATAGAAGTCGTATAGAATCGGGGATTATGGAGGAATCTATGTATATGGATGTAATCTCGTGATTGTTTGAATGATGAAAGATCTAACAATTCCGGGAGAATTTTCTAGCCAGAGATTTACTTTGGTTGTCTGAAGGTACTAGCATTCTTCTTCATTTTCTTTCTCCGCAATTCAAGGCTGTTCCTTATTATTTTAAGTCCTAATTTCTAGTTTTCAAAACTGAAAATCATTCCACAACCTTATATTTTGCCCATTAGTTGTTCATCGTTTTACTGTTTACAGCCCCAAAACACTTTCCAAAACTTCACTTTTTTCACCTTATTCCGTGTTCGGTACTTGCCTAACCTTAACCCAATAGCAACCCTATATTCCTCAACCTCTTTTAGCTTTGAAGCGCAAATTGTGATATTTGAGCTTTCTTCTTTTTTCAATCTCATCACTAGTACTTTGTTTGATTTAAGGCTGGATATAACAATGGAATATTGGCACAATTTCATTTGCTAGGGAGATTAGTAAAGGAACTAGATCTGAAAAGAGGTAAAAGTGTAAAATTTGTTGTTATAAAATTCAATTTGGGTTAGTGTTAGCGTCAACTGAAGAGGAGAAGTGAGAAATCAACGAAGATGGTTTTAAATAAAAGAAGGCAACAATCGGTGACCATCATATGTGATCTTGGGATGCAAGGTATAGTGTAGCACTGTAGCAATAAGACACATCTGATTTAGTTATTTTCCTTTAGTTTACAGTGGTTGTTTTGTTGGGCATCGTCTCACCAATCTAGCACTAACCAAGTGTGCAGAGCATATCATTGGTTTCTCAGAGATAGACAATATTTTGCTTTTTGACTCCTCCCTCCCTTTCTAAGTCTTCTGGTCCTGGGAGTCATAGAGTTGTACCTCTGCATGCATCTGTGTGTTATTTATGTGTTATATGCTTTTACTTCCCTTGCAAAGCCTTCTGCACATGCCAAACCAATCTACAGTTGTTTCATGTTTACCACTACACCTTTTTTCTGTTTCTTTTATGCTCTTATAAAGTTGCTTCGGGACTCCCCCTTTTCACTTTCCTAGTTTGTGTACTCATTCAGTTTCAGCCTAGCAGAGTGTTACTGTGTTAGTTATTGATCCAGCAATTTTCTCGTGTTGCTTCTTTTCTTTTCTTTTCTTTTTGAGCTCTCATCATGTCTTGGAGAGAATAATGTGAACACAAATAGCATTGAGGAGCAGAATTCTTATATCTGATCATTCCTCGTACAGTGTTGTGAATCTTTATATTCCTTTCCATGATGCAAATGGCAAACTATGATTGCTTAAAATTTGTGAATTCTGTAAAATAATGATTTTTTTTTACCCCCTACATTTTTCTGTGCAGTTGTGGGTCTTGCGGATACCCTTTGAATTTAACATCTTCCAATCGAATCACCTCTGCCATTGGATCTGAATATCGCAAATCCATAAAGAAAGGTTTTATCTCCTTCCTTTCTGTTGATTTGAGTCGCTTCACACAGGTTGACGAGGTAAACTGTTTTGTCTTTCACTGGGGTCGTTATCGTTCGAAAACAAAACTTTTATGTCGAAAATGTGGGGTTCATATTGGCTATGGCTATGGGGACACACATGTTCTCTGTGGTTTTGACTCGCCCAACTCATCAAGCTCAACCTATAAAAAGTTTGTTATAAAGATCCGAGCTCTACAGCCTTCAGAAGAAAGCTAAAGAGAATGTAAAGAGGTTGACATGGAAAATGCTTCAAGTGGTGGTCATACTTCAGTACTGCACCTACCTGATGATTGCCTTTCTTTTATTTATTCACGGCTTGACTGTAACTTTGACCGTGAATCATTTGGTTTGACTTGCCATCAGTTGCTTAATATTCAAAATGTTGGCCACCAATCCTTACAATTTCACTTTTCACTCGGGATACTGACTTTACGATATGATACCAACTTTGAGGTTAACTCCCACCATCTCTCTAGGCTGCTCACCCGTTATGATTCAGGCCTCACTCATTTGCAATACTACAGTTCAAAGTTGCACACCCTTTATTTGGATTGTTGTCTTGCACTCACTGATGATGGGCTTTCTGTAGTTGTCGCTGGCTATCGCTCCTTAGAAGTTATTTGTATTCACCGGTGCATAGTCACAGAAGTTGCCTTGGAGGTTTTGGCCGCCAGCTCTTGCTTTGCAATGAAACTTGTGAATCTGTCTCACTCTGCGCGTCTTTCTGACAATGGGTTGAGAGCTCTATCCCAGGCATGCTATAAGCTTCTTGCAGTGGAGGCATCTATTTGATCATTATTGGATGGCATACTCTGTGCCCTTGGGAACGCTATAGTAGTTTATATTTTGTTTCGTTTGGTATATAGTTATATATTGCTCATTAGATTTTTCAGATGGCATTATGCATGCCATTGGAAATCCAATCATACCTGTATTTTGTTTGCGGAATATACTGATGCTATTTGTTACTCTCAATTCTCAACTTAGCGCAATCCGACCAGGCTCGATCCTGCTCCAAGTTAGTCCATTATGTAGTACAAATGCATAAACCAGTATCACAAAACCCTTGATAAAAACCATCATTTATTTCTGAAAACCAACACTTGCTTGAATTGCGCTGCTCACGTAACTGATGCTCAACATACATTATACAAAATATATGTGAAGACAAAAGAATTATTCATGAGAACTCTAGGTTGAAATCATATTATATGCAACCCTTTCCACCCGACGAGATTCTACTCACATTTTCCTACTGAGCTTTATGGAGTCTTGGGTGTCAAATCAGCTCATTTCAAGCAAACAACACTTGTACTTCAGCTTCAGCTACTCCAACCTGCAGAGGCAGGTATAGAGTTTCCCATTTGGATTGAAACCATCAAACGATCTGGTTGATTTATCTGGAGCCTGACATAAACGTGGAAATATTTCAGATTCATTTCTACTGATGCCTCCCCCAGACGTCATCCCATGCACCATTTGGCACAGCCTTAGGCCCCTGAATGTAGTTCTGATGTCCACGAGGGTTGTGAGGTACCGGGAGTCCATCAGGTCCTGGTCCAGGAACCCTCTTTGGCTTTGTTCTGATTCCCAACAGTCTGAGAACAAACCTGGCCAACTCTCCATACAAAACACCTGAGCTGTCAAAAAGCTGCAACGATAACATCAAGTGTCATTATGTGCCACATTAAGGCTTAAGCTCGACAAACAAAGACCAAAGGTTCAACTTCAACCACTAACTACATATAATTCAACTACGTAAATTAGCAAGGGAGGACGGACAATAAACTTTGATGGACAGTACCTGAAGGAGAGCAGACATAAACATGTGGAATGCCTGGGTATTCTGGTCTATCAGAATTGATATCCGGCCAAAAAAGGTCACAACTCCTTGCATCTGTCATTGTCACAGAAATTAGTTAAGTAATAGATATGATATCAAAAAGACAGATCACACTCGGGCCATAGCAGTGATCCACTTCAACAGTGGTAAACTCATTTCACATTAACACAAGTGTAATGTCTTGTACAATTTGAATTAGTGTTTCACCCAAGATACAAGGATCTAAGGATACAGAAAAGTTGTTAGGACATAAGATGGATATTTTGAAACAAAACATCTACCCATAAAAGGAAAATATCAGAGAACTTCATCATGCTCTTCCATGCCAATTCCATTCCTAGCCATCTTTTGCATACATTTCTCCCCCTCAGATCCACAATTATCGAACCTTATCCAGTATTCCAGTGAGTTTGAAAACATTTATGACCATGTAATGAAGGGAGCCGAACTAATACCAAAATCAAGTGAAAGGAGAACTGCATGCCCTATAGATTGAAAATATGCTCATGCATGAAGTCATGACATAAGACTACTGCCAGTTGAAAAACACCAGTCCCTAGTATTTGAAAGATGCCAAATATCACCAGAATCAATTCCCAAAACCACTCATCAATAAATAAAGTTGAAGGATTAACTCAGGAAGTAAGACTTTAGCATCCCAAATAAGTAAAGGCTTTCATTGTTCATCAAGCATTCAGGTATTTGAAACTTGAGGCATTTGGTAATATATCCCAGGATGGGAAAAAAAGAAGGAAAAGAATAATTTTTTTAAAAAAATCCTCACCACTCTAAGGAATGAAATCCAAAAGCCCGGCGGAGATGCGGGAGAACCAAATGGATTGTTAGGATCCTGCTCACCAAATGGACCCATTCCCATTCCTCCCATTCCATAACCACCCATTTGGCCTCCAAAACCACCACCATACATTCCCCCGCCATACATGCCAGAGCCTCCATACATCCCTCCATAACCTCCTCTAGACATGCTATTCCCGTATAATCCACCACCGTACGTGCTTCCATACCCACCATATGAAGAGCCGTACATTCCCGATCCATAACCAGAATTATAATTAAGACCAGAACCATAACCTGCATTGGGCATGTAATCAAAACATTACTTATAGATGGTTAAAATCAATCAATAGAAATCCTCGATTGCACTGGGTGCTGCCCAGATAAAGATTCAAGATAGGGACAGAGATCAACAAATACCTCCATAACTACTCCCATAGGTCTGCTGCTGCTCCCATGGCCTAGTAGGCACAGGCCTAGTAAGAGTATTTCTGTTTGCGGCTGTGTTAGTTGGGGGAACAATTTCACCAGGTCTTGCTGTTCCAGATGCCTCAACCACATCACTAGTGCTGCCAGGTGATGGTGGTTTAAAAGGACCAGAACCAGATGTGGTGGCTGCTGTTTCCCAAGGTTTTGGAGGTGGGTTACCAGCTGTATTGGAAGTATAAGTAAGTTACGGAATAGAAACTGCAAAAATATATTATGTGTATATTTCCGGACACCACCCATTACGGGAGACTTGTGCACGAGAGTTGTTTACTTTTTTACAGACATTTGATTATCGTAGCAAGAAATACTAAACGTTTTACCACATATTCATCTTCTATGACACCTAACGCCCAATCAAGACTTCACCAAACAAATAAATAACCAGTTCTTGTCTCTGCCCATCTCTCGGAACAAAATCCCAATCCACTCAAACACAAATATGCAATTATTAGTCAATCACAGAAGATAAGATTGATCAACTCTGAGAACTAGATGGAAGGAAAGCAGGCAAAAGCTGAAGACAAGGTCGAACGGTTTCACATATTTTATCCTCCCAAAGTCCAAAACCCTAAACCGACGCAAATTCCGCCAAGCCATCAAAACGATAGAATTTTCCCTCTCTTAAATTTTGGCAGAACACATCACCATGCAAATCTTGAAAATTTTTATCAGACATATCAACCAAGGCACCAATAATCCCCAGATGCAGTGAAATCTGATAGGAACTATATATAATGTAAATCAAAATCGAATAAAAACGATACATTAACAATTAAGTCATCAAAAAATCGATGGATTTCAAGAAATAAAAAACAAAAACACGAACCTCTTGATTGGGAATTGGACTCCATGGCCGATGTGTTAGAGGACTGTGTAATCTCTGAGCCCACCGAAGAGGATAGACAGAGAATCGAAGGTCACCACCGTCAAGTGGTTGATTATTCCGCTATCTTTTCTGATCCGTTGGATTGTAGCCGTGTAAGAGCGACCTAGCCTTTTATTTGGTTAACTGGGTATGGATTCTCGCTTTTGACGCGTTGACATTGGCCTTCCCATCTTCAAAGAAGGTAGCCGGTAGAGCGAGAACTAATTTACGTTTGCCTAAAAATATATAATAAATAACGCAAACGTTTTTCTTGTTTATTTTTCCCCTAATATTTTATCTTCTTAAAAAAAAAACACTTTTGACCCCGTTTTGGGGCTTGTTTGGACTGATAGAAGAAAACTTAATTTTTATAATAAAAGAAAAAGGAGGAGATTATAAGATTAAATGAGACTTTGATTAATGGACCATGAAAAAATTACATTGAGAATTTATCCAAGAGTAAGGTTGATTTTGAGAATTTATTGGGTTCAAAAGATTTTAGGTGTGCGTCATAGTAAATCATTTGGATTTAGTTTTATCCAAGAGTAAGGTTAGCTGTTTCGGATCTACAGTCATAAATAGTGTGTATTTCGAGGAGATTATGAGGCGATTGATGAGAGGTAACCTACCTATAAAGGTGTTGACAAAGTAAACTTAATGACGTTGGGTTATATCATATGCGGACTAATTTGAGGTATGGGTTGCAATGGAGGTGGTTGGAGGACTGCATCCAATGAGATGGGGATTTATATTGTTTACATAAGGGTTAGTGTCAACATGGGAGTGTTATGTCGGCTACATGGGCCGGCTAGTTGCTTGTAGTCTGTAGTTGACTAGACTAATTTTGGTGCTGATATAGCTTGGACTTACAGACCGGGTATTTGGACATTGTGCTTAGTTATGATAATAAGAATGATAAATTAGCAGTAACTAAGCTTTACCTGTCATTTGTTTGTGGTTAATGCTAACTAAGTAAAATTACGACCTTTTATCATTACACAATCCTCCAATCACAAACCCTAAATCCGTCTCTAATTACCTTTTTAAATAGTTATTTTAAAATTTTCAATAATTCACCATTTTACATCAATGTTCTCCAAAATTAAAATATCCTAATTTTTTTTTTTAAAAGGCCCACAGGCCACACACAAGCTAAGTTATGCTTGAGGGACATGAAGGTCATCACAATGGATGAAAAACTACCCAAATCCCAAACGAAAGGCCCACAGGCCACACACAAGCTAAGTTATGCTTGAGGGACATGAAGGTCATCACAATGGATGAAAAACTACCCAAATCCCAAACGAAAGGCCCACAGGCTACACACAGGCGGGCCACACACAAGCTAAGTTATGCTTGAGGGACATGAAGGTCATCACAATGGATGAAAAACTACCCAAATCCCAAACGAAAGGCCCACAGGCTACACACAGGCTAAGTCATGCCCGAGAGACATGAAGGTCATCACAACGGATGAAAAACTACCCAAATTCCAAATCTCTAGTGAGAATAGAACCCTGGACCTCAAGGTCTTGAACAGTCAACCTGACCAACCAGGCTACCTTCAATTCTCAAATATCCTCAATTTTAACTCAAACTAAAATGCCACAACTCATATATTATTGCATGTCACTGAAAAATCAAAATAGCGTTTTCCCCATTTCACAAAAAATAACTGAATTTCAAGGGATTTTTACAAAATCTAAATCTTAATAAACAGTGGACGTCTTATCCTACAAAACAGAATGTTCTAGCTTTTGCACCGAATCGGATTTTTGAGTTTTGAAAAAAAAAAGACCAACTCCATATCCATCAGCCTCAATTGCTATTGGTGAACTGCATTTTAAGCGGTGGAATATTCCGCATAGAATTACTAGCACTGTCTTCGAGAAAATATCTTTTTTACATAGAGGAAAAAAAAAGAAAACAAGCACGAGAGATTCGTCTCTGAACAGCGCCACTGCACTTGGCCCAAATATCTAAAACATGGAGACAAACAATGGAAACAGTTTCCATTTCCTTTTGTTTTTTTTTGAAAAGCTCCAATTCCTTTTGTTGACTCATCCTCTGTACATAACAATATCCATTTAATTAAATATAAATCCTGTATATATTTTATTATTACTGGACTTTCGAGATAAGCTTGCATTTGCTTTGTTTTGTCGTGTTTCCGGCGATGGCTGCTAGCGCGAATCCGACGGGGAACAATCAGGACGGTTCGTCTTCCTCGGGGCAGAAGATTCCTTCGGCGGGGGCGAATGGAGTTCCGGTTAATCCGAGCAACAACGGGGGGCATAGCGTTGTGGATAATTCGCAGACGCAGGCGGCGTTGAGGCATAATTCTGGTATCGCCGCCGAGTGGACTTTCGATGAACAGTCGGCTCTGGAGGAATTGCTTGCCACGTATGTGCTATGAATTCACGTTGTTTATTCTTTCATTTGAAATTCAACCGGACAAGGATCTTTTTACTTTGTCATTTCTGGTATATCATTCAAATTCAAGCATCTTGGATGCTTATTCTCGTTTTTCAGAGCACCAAATCCTGCTATAATGGATGACTGTTTTCAATTTCGCGAAATGAATTTTTAGCTCGAACGCTTCTGAAAATTCTTTTTATTACGTGAAGCTTGTCTTAGATTTGGCAAGTCTTATGCTGGCGCACATGTCAATGAGCATTATGGCATATCTCGCCATGGATTTTTTTTTCTTCCCTTTAATATATATATTTTTCTTTCTGATTGTTTAACTTTCATTGTCGGTACTTATTTACTTGTCTATGGTAGCTCATGGTGTTGTTAGTATTCCACCTTGTGCACGACTCTTGTGTTGCTTTTGGATTTTTAGATGTTTGACCTTGCTGATGAAGTTCTTTGTGGAATTGGAAAATCATTAAGGAGTTAGGGCATACTGCTTCTTTGATTGTTTGGTTTCTGTGTGATTTGGAATGCTCCATTTCTTTGTGCGGTTGTTTTTTCTCTTGCATTTAGTATTGGACAAAGCTTTTTAAATCTCTTTCAGGTATGCCTCCGAATCAAACATAGTTCGATATGCTAAGATTGCGGTGCAGTTGAAGGACAAAACAGTTCGAGATGTGGCACTGCGTTGTAGATGGATGACTGTAAGTTTCCTGTTTGTGTTAGCTGATTCTTATTGTTTTAAGAAGTACGAGAGAGAATTGTGATGATAGTTTCATGAAACACTTATGCATTACCTGGGCAAAGTAATATATCAACTGTATTTGATGGTCTCACTATTTAATTTTTACCTTTCCAGAAAAAGGAAAATGGAAAAAGAAGGAAAGAGGACCATAACTCGGCAAGGAGAAGTAAAGATAGAAAGGTATTAACTAATTTTCCATGTGATTTATTATGCACATGTGCATGCATTTTTGATGATAAATAACCTTTTTATCTACTTGTAGTCTTGTACTACCTAATGTAGGTCTCGCTCTCATACACATGCAAACACGCACGTGTGAATGCGTGCACCAACGCACACTCCTACACCCTTTTCTATAGACACTTTAAACATGTTTAGTTGTAAAAAAACATCTATGAATTGTTGTTTCCGTGAAATCATCATATTAATGAGGGAGCTAGAGCGTGGCACTTTAACTATGAGGCCAAGATACAACATGGATTAATGCACTTGTTGAATGTAAAAGAGTGGATACAGGCAGCAATGAATCGCAAATATAAAATACTAAAATTTGATCAGGCACAAAATATCGGAATTCAAAGGTTAAAGCACGAACTAAAACCTTTTATTTAACAAAAAAAGAGTTCATGTTGCTATTGGTGGGAAGGGTTTACAATATCATAGATGCAAACTGTTTTATGGAGATGGCGCTGCAATAGTTTTCAGTTGTTCCTTACCCCTGTTGTCTACAAGTATAATGAGCAAAAATCTATGAAGTAATTTTATACTTAAGGGCTTGCTTCATGCTTTTTGGATAAGACATAATTTTTTGAATGCAAACATTATATTCATGCCACTGAAAAAAAATCAGTTCCATTGATACAGGCACATTCTACCTCATATCATAAAAGTCTGTTTGTGTGTTGCTCATCCAGCCATTAAGCATGGAAAATAATATAATTTCTAGGGTTGTCAAGGTACTGCTGTGAGGAAACCAGTTCTCTTCTTTAGTATTGGCCCTTTTTTGGAAGATCGCCAAAGTTTTGGGTGTAAAGGTACTGCTGTAGGTTCTCCATTAGGTCTAGAGTTTGACAGCTAGGCTTTGGCTGCCCAATAGTTAGTAAGTCAAAACAGAAATGAAATGAAAATATCTACAATTTGATTGTCAGCTAGATGCAATTATTAAGTTAAAGAGTCACGTTGAAATTAACTACACCAATTGATTTTAAAGATTACATACAGCTATAAAATGACATTTGGGGTCAGTTCTGTTAAACAGAGCTTGGCAATCTTTACTGTGAAGGATATTGTTTTTGTGGCAAAGCAATATTTTGTGAAGGAGTTGCCTCGAGTCTAAGATTTTCTATATGGATGGAAAACTGTTTCATAGTTTTTATGTCTCTCTTGGTTTGAAGTTCTCTACTTGGAAGTACTTTCCACAATCATTTTTAGAAAATGAGTGTGTTTTTTTGATAAAGAAAGAATAAAGCTGTTGCAGTATTATTTTCGATTGCATGAGAAGTACTTAATTCTGAGCCCTATTGTTTTCTTAGCAGTATCAATCAGATTTCCCATGACAGTTCTATAATCGTACATTAGGACAGAGCTGAGTAGTATTATAACTGATGCAAATTGATATCACGTTCCTTGTTCTTACACCCTTTAACTGGAAACTTGATGGTTATTTTTCCAGTCAAGCTATTCTGCATATTCTCTTTCTATTTTCATGAATTCTTGAAACTTCAAATACACTGCACATTTGTGTACAGGAAAGGGCTACAGATTCTTCTGCAAAGTCCTCATCTCATTTGACAGCTCGTCCCAATGGTCCTTCTTATGCTCCACCAATGATTCCTTTGGACAATGATGATGGGATCTCATACACAGGTGGGTGCACACACTTTCTCATCGTCTGAAACTCAGGCAAGAAATCGAAGTTTGTATTTTTTTGTATGGAGAATGGTAATTTCATATAAGTTAGTATTGTTTTTTATATGGAGAATGGTAATTTAATATACTCAATCGATGTGCATTTTCATCTATTAGATTATCTGAGGCACAGAATTCGGTAGAACTTGCAGTTTTGTTCTCCAAAGGCATCTCATAGATTTGGTAGTGTAGTGTTCCATATCTGGCCAGGCACTCTAGTGGGCATTGTACTACACATCTAATGAGTAGCTATGCCTAATTTGGATACCATGGGATAATGAACATCCTGCTGCTAATGTTTTACGCAGAATGTTATACCTGTAGTAGCAAGTGTGCTTTATACAAAAAACCATTGAATTTGGTCAAGTCACTAGTTTAAACTGTGTGCATCTACCATAAAATTGGCGATTTCATTTAATACGTAATTCCTTTTTTCTTTACTGTCTCTGTGCTTACGCATGATTCTGTCATCTGCAGCCATAGGTGGTGTGACTGGAGAGCTTCTTGACCAAAATTCTCAATTCTTGAATCAAATTTCTGCAAATTTTTCCTCTTTTCAGGTGAAGTATAAAGTTCTTGCCGATTCTTACTAGTTATGATACCACAAACTTTGTTCTCTATAATTCCATCCATTTGTGCTCTAAATATGAGTTGCCAACTTGCCATGATATCAGCTGATCAGTGTCAAAAAATTTCTCCTATTTATTTCATGCAGATACATGATAACATCAATCTCTTAAGCAGAACTCGGGAAAATATCTTTGCAATCATGAACGAGTATGTTGTTTTCGCTGTTGTTGCTGTGCCTATCTTAAGATAACTTTAGTTGTCATAGTTTTGTATGCTGTGTATGACTACAAATCTGAAGTCGGGTTGCCATTTAAAGTTTTAGCTATGTGGCTGGTCAACTTTTTATTTCACCGTCAACAAAATACACTTGCACCGCACTCACACACAATGTCATCTCAGGTTCTTTCCCTTACGAACTTCCTGTGAAGTATGAGAGGACAACCTCCTTATTTTGCGGAAAGAAAATTACTCAAATGCACCCAGGTTTTGGTTTCACATTGAATTTCTATGGTTGGGTACTGATTATCATATTTAGGTGTCAAAGATAGCAAGAATAAGGTGGCAGAGTAGTCCTCTATTAGGTAAATTGTGGAACAGTCGTGTTTGGGAAGACTGATGAGGCAGGTTTCATTTTGCCAACAGATTCCGTAGGTGGTGTTGGCCACTGATCCTTTTTTCTGCAGCCGACTCACTTAGCTCAAAATTTGCTGCCAACTAATTGCATTGATATTTCATGAAAAAGGGAAACTACATTGTCATGTACTTACGAAGCTTCATTACAATATGAGAATAATTTTATTGACCTTTTGACAGTGTAACAACACATTTTCGTTTGTTCTGTATTGCTTGTAACAAAATCTAACTTAAATGAATTCTGCAGCTTGAATGACATGCCGGAGGTAATGAAGCAGATGCCACCACTTCCAGTGAAGTTGAATGAAGAGCTTGCAAATTCCATCCTTCCCCGTTGATCCCATTAATGAAATCATGGATCAGCTATTCAGGGTTTACGAAGGTGCTTTTGACCATACCCCTGAAGTTGGGATCTCTAAATTCAAGTTCTTTCGTCTAACTTTTTTTTTTCATGTTTAGTGCCTCTAATATTTGGTTGTAGCAGAGAAGGGATTTTTTAAGTCTCTTTTGGTTTATTTATATAATAACTAGTCTGTGTATTTTGTAAATATTTACTTATTTAGTTCTTGGAAAGAGAGTTCAATGAAAAAAGGATGGCATGGCTTGTTTAGTTTAATGCCCTATGAGATGAAAGGAAATCTGGCATCCGAGGCAGCACCTCAAACAAATTCGACAACAACATTATGATGTTAATTTGCTGAGTTAATTATACTTCGGCATCAGGAAATAGAGTTCGCTACAATTCAATCATCCCATCATTTTTTGTTACAAAGTTGTCATGATATGGCATGTAAAAAAAATCATTAAAAAAAACAAAAGGGAAAGGTTTGTGAAATGGAAAAAAAAAAAAAAGATATGAAAGTCTTATATCATCTATTAATGCCAAAGCTGAATCTCTTGCAAGCATAAATAGTCCAGAGAAACATTGCTAGAATTGGCGAACTCTGAAGATTCAGTCTTCAACCTGCAAATGATATAGGCCAAATCGACCATTAGACGGTAGGACACAAAAGAACTAGCAAGTTCTGAGGGGTAATATGAACAAAGAACTACTTCCAATCCCTATTCACAAATTCTCTCACAATGTTAAAGGGAGAGAGAGGTGGGGGGTTAAGGTACTGAGAAAACTTTTCCTTTCTCATGTCCCCACACCCTCAAAACAAGACCGGCCTTGAGTGTTATGAGGGTACCAAAAGGTGAGTATAACCTAGAGGACCAAGTAATTGTCATGTCGGATATATCATAACCTTCATATGATGTAGGAATCAGCATCGACCACTTTCTCATTGAAATTCTTCTTCATCCTCTTTCTCCTTTTCCTATGACCTCAAACATCATTTGTACACCACTTAAACCAAGCTCTGTAAATGGACCAGACATTAGCTGCAGGTGGGAAGGCACTGGATCCCATTTGAACCTTCAGATAAAAAGTAGGAACATTGCATGACCATTGGTGATTTGTTATTTATTTATCCCGACAACAATAGTGACAACAAGAGTGATGTATTGAGATTTTATCAACCGAGTAGGATTGTTCCCCGACCACAATAGAGGCAGCAAGAGTGATGTATTGAGATTTTATCAACCGAGTAGGATTGTTCCCATTGAAATTCGAATTGCCATCACCAAGCTACAGTAAGTGAAATAACTAGTTTCCAGCATCTCAGCATGCCTCGATAACAGAAAAGCCCCAACCTCACCATTTGGTAGAGGGAACTGATGTTCATACAAAGTCAAGAATCCAGCTCTGCTGAGATTACAAGGCCTCTTATCTTGTCACGATGTTGAATTAATGCAATTGCCAATTCATGTAATTTAAAGACTAGAAGAGCCCAACATGAAAGTAATTAATTAAGCACTAGTCTCAACGGAACAGTAGTTTCTTAAACCCATGATCATGAATCAGGGAGTTGAGTATAAGATGGGAGAGACCCTAGAAGGGATTATACGGTCTTCCTCATTTGGATATCTCATAAAAAAGAAAGCCAACAACATGATAGTGAACAAGTACAAAGGAGAAGAGTAACACCCCTTGAAATTCCATTTCAGTAGAATCAAAGTTTATGGGAAGACGGGTTAGTTTAAGCATGTCTCAATATCCTCTCCCTCCTATCTGAGAAATCAACAATAAACAGGAGATAAGAGTGTCTTAGCTAATCCTTTTCGAGCAAAACACAATGACTCCAATCAATCTCCCACATTATGAAATAACCCTCCTCACAAACAAAACCAACAACACCAAATTGGCCATAGTAATATTTACCAGAGTAGTCTAGAAACTAAGCACAACAGCTTGAACTCCACAAAACAAACTTATAACCATAGATAATAAAGAGGCAAACAGAACAGAACTGTAATTCTTAAAATCTGTAGTGAAATATAGGAGACACTAAGTAATACATAATAAATCAATAACTGAACACAATCAAACATAACATATACAAAAATCCCGTAACTACCTGACTCAGATTCGTATTCGAATTCCGGGCCCCAATGTTCTCTAGATTCTGTACTCTGGCCGCTAGACCATCAAATTTATGCTCCAACTACAAAACAAACAGTGAAACATCGAATCAGTAACAGTCAAATACCACACCTAGAGGATCTCAGGTGCGTTGGGTGCGTGAAAATATATTGGAGGGAGGAATGGTTACATCGGAAGCGAGGGCATATCGGTCAGTCAAAAGGTCTCTCCAAACGAATTGCGCAATCGCAGCACCGGAAACCGAAAACCCCAACGTAAACCATAGCAACCGAGTTCGCAACATTTTTTTGCTTTCTTTCGTACACGCTCAAGCAGAGCACGGTGTTCGCGTCGTTGAAAGGGGTTTGTTTGCTGATTATTGGGCTTTTCGGCCCGTCTGTTACTTATTGGGCCGAGGGCCCAGTACTCTGGGTTATTTCGGCGTTAATGTCTTTTGCATTGGCCTACAATTTAACCTAGATCATTCTCTATTTACTTGAACCAAAATTAAACTTCCAGTTTTTGGATTAATTTTGCCAATGTAAATTATGTAATGCAATCCCTACTAACTGTAATCATGTTAGCCTAATGACTATGACCCAATAGTTTACTCTCCTAGTGGAATATGAAGGACTCGAGTTTCGATGGACAACTGGATAATATTTCACCTAATAAAAGAGGTCATGCAAAAACCCACCCGACAGATTAAACTGAGGTCCAGCACAAACAACGTGAAAATAGTGGCATCATCTTAAAATCGAATCACCGACCTATTCTTTAGTCGTCCAGAGAGAATCGGCTATGGCCAAATGGTCCCATGCAGTTGAATTCATTTAGCTAAAACCCCTATTTCACCTGAACAAATAACATCCTGGACATACCAATCGTCATATTGAAAACCTGAAACCTATATTGTATACTGCTTAGACCAAAAAACAGATTGAAATATCATGACAACAGAAGGAACTGCTGATCTTCCATTGTAATTGTTGTTGGCCACTAAGATCCAGCAGTTTCCAACGCAGCATGCACAATGAGGAATATGTGAATTTACGGGAGCGAAACGCAGCCTTAACAAATTCAGCCATAACATGTAATTAGACAACGTAATAACGAAATTCAATGTAATTACATAACGTAATACTGTTATGGCCGGTTATGGAAGAAATTGTTAGAAATAGAGTTTTCGGTGAATTTATCCTCGTAAATTTGACAAGTCAGGAAAGACAGATAAATTTTGTTAACAGGATGCTGAAGAATATCACAGAGCATATGTTACATTTTACAGAAACAAAAACATGAAGAAACCTAAACTGCTTCTCTACAGAGTGTCTTGATCTGTTTTTCTCTTACCATCATTCATCTAGCTCATCATCATCATCTTCAACAAATTCCTCCTCTTCCTGTTCTTCAGCCTCTTCTAATTGTTGTTCATCATTGTCATTTACAATAAAACCACCTAGCGTTTCATCATCTACATCCTCGTCTTCAACGTTTTCTTCACTTCTCTTCTGTGCAGGGGTTGAGGTCTTTCATTTTGCACCTTTAGAAGGCTTGTCGTGGTCTTTTGATCTTGTCGAATATTTCAGTCTTCCAACCTTTCTTAGTGTTGCAACATCATTATCATCTTCACTCTCCCCGGTCCATTCATCGTCATCTTCATTGCCTTGAGATTTCTTCCGTTTTCTCCTCCCACCTATCCTGTCCTTTCCTTCCAAACTCCCACCACCATCTTCATCATCGCTATCCTGTCGACTTCCCTCAAGAAACCATTTCCAATTCTTAGCATCACGTATTCTATTCTTAGGATAGCAGTCAAATTCATGCCCTATGACAAGAAAACCGAACTCTGCACCTCCACAAATAGATGACAGTATGATTATGAAAAAGCGACAAACTAACAACTGTATACAACTAGCCAAATAATGTGCACACCACCATGCTAAGGGTTGATTTCAACTGAGAGTGAGAGACATCAGGATTAAAAAAGTTGAGAATGTCACATAATTTACTTTGAAATGTATACCTAAAAAGTCACAGGAAACAGAAATCAACGTACTACCCAGTATGGGGGGAAAAAATACTTGCAGAGATTAGAATTATAAGTTTCTTCAATTCTGTCAGCAAGCCAAAAGAAGGGGGAAAAACACACATATCAGCTGCAGCAGCTCTAGCACAACCAACAAACAACATGAAGCACACAAATCGAAATTTCTTATTGTATTTAACTTTCCCTCATTTTCTCATCAACCAAACAGAATCACAAAGAACTCAGCAGGCATAACAAGGAATATAAGGTACGAAATTCAACTATTAATGGTTGGAATTTATTATTGGTTGGGTTTGGCTTAGAAACAATCACGATAAAATCATAGAACTACAAGAAATACTAAATTGATATCAAACTTACCAGCCAAATACAGAACATTAGAGAAACAATCGAAGTTTCAATTGATTCCGTTTGTTTACCTTGAACAGGGTCAATCTTTGAAACATCAATTTCTTCGAATCTCTCAGAAGATTCATCTTCACTCACAGAATCCTTATTCTGTTGACCTTCAATCCTCTTCAGAGTGAACCGTAGCGGGTCTCTACTAGAAACGCAGAACCAATCACCGGCCGCAATTTCGGCACTCTCGAAACGCCTTAAGACTTCAATCTCTCCTCCTTCTCCCCTCCTGACAAAAATTGGATTCTTGCCGAAAACTTGACATAAAACCCTAGTCCCTGTTTGGATGTCAGTTTCGTCAGCCGGAATTTTGAGCTCGAACAAAATGTGGCGGCGAGAGACGGCCCTGTCATTGGTCTCGAACCCCGAGCCTCTCCCAAACACCGTCTCTGTGCCATTTTGGAGTTTCATTTTTGAACCATCTTCGCCTTCAATCTCCATTACTTTCCTTTCGCGCGTCTTATGATTCATTACTAATTTTTTGATATATGAACCCAATTAATCATAGTATTGTCGGTTATTTGAGAATAAATATTTGTCAGAAGCAAAGGATTGTAAAAGTTACCCAAAAAGAGATTATTAGGTTTAAAATAGATTTTCTTAATATACATTGTCCAAAAAAAAAAAAAGCTAAATCAAATTTTCGGGACTTTTGGGGAGTTTTTTTTTAAATAACCGAGAGCCAGCCGGTATACTATCCTTAGGATAGTCCGTTAAACCCAAACTAGGGTTCGATTAGTCACGTGAAAACTCTTCCAACATGTTAATTAGATCAAAACTTAAAACAAGAGCCAAACCACTTAAAAATAGCTACACTACCTTATAATCGAACTCCCAATCTCGAACGAGATCCTTTACACCCTAAATCCAATTCGGAGAGATAGCTGGTTAGTTTTCTAAAGGCTTGGTGGAAAGCATGATCTAGAGTTTTTCTAGGTTTTAGGGAGGTTCTAAAAGCCCCTTAACCTATGAAAATGGGGATTTCATAGTTTGACAAGATGGTGCTTAGATGTCCTTAGATACACGGTAGGTTCTTATGTTCTAGTAGACTTCTTATCCATGGAGATTGATAATCACATTCATTTGCCTCCCTCCAGCAAAAACTGCAAGAAAAAGGCGCAGAAGTGGTCACCTTCCAAGAATATTTATATGGTGACTTTTCCCTGAATACATCGTCCACGTCTTTCACCAACAAATAAATGTTACACCTGCATCTAGCATTGCAAATATATAACACCACCTAGTCTTTGACCAATCAAAGACTTTTGTCAAAAAAAAACAGATAGCTAAGAGATACCAGAAAGTCTTCTTAACATAAGAAACATAATAATCTGTACATGAAATCCATATTTTGATTGGTCAAATTATATGAGATACCAGAAAGTCTTCTTAATATAAGAACCGTAAATTGTACAAGAAATCCATATTTTGTTGTCAAATTATATGAGATACTTGTGCTTGCAACGAAAGAATCCAAAGGAAATGACACCAGAGCTATAACTGGAAATGAGTTTAATGTGACTCCCTACGTCGATGACCAGTTTATTGTTCATTTGTCGGGCTCCAGTTTATTCTTCCTATTCTGGCTCAGTCCTGCTATCATCCTCAGAGCTTGGTGGGCCAACACTTGGGGAGTCTGGTTGTTCATTTTGCCCCTGGAAGTGAGGTTGTTGTGGGAAATATTGCTGGGGCAGTGGAGGTTGAGTATGTTGTCCCAGTTCATGTTGACCTTGATGGGGATATCTCCAGAACTGTTCCTGCAGATTTGGAATCTGAGCTGGGAGGAGCGGAAAAAGTGGTGTAGCACCTAAGACAGCACCCGCTTGAACATTGTCTGCAGAAAATGCATTGATGTTGATTACGGTCCCTCCAGTTTGAACAAATTTTGGGTTCATTGTCTTCCAATGCTGAATCTCTGCTCTTATTTGTTCATTAAGTGCTGCTAAGAAAACATGGAAATGTCAGAGGGGGGTTGGGATAACAGGTGTATGAGACAAGGTAACAAAAAAGTATGTTTTCAGGAATATATGTATTACCAAGGTTACATTTATATCGACAAGACTGATAAGATTCTACCTTAATGGATTTCTGAAACAATGGCATCATAAATATCTAAGATCAATCACAATCAGGCAGCTTTTCTCAAAAAATGACTTGCTGGAGATGATGCATCTTACAGATGATAACAAATAACAGCCGAGCAATTTTTAAAAAAAAAATATATGACTTGCCAGAAAGAGGAACCGACAGTTCAACAATAACTGGAGAATTTAGCCAATATATGCCCACGTTTTACGTTTACTTGCCTAATTCATGACCAAACTAACCATTCCCATCTCTAAAACTTACTTGAAAAACAGGAACCTATGATTTGAATGGGAAGAATTTGAATTCTTCGTAATAAAATTAGAAAATCCAGATCTAATCAGGCCATCCTTGGTGTATCCATATTGTATGGAAATTCATAAAATTTAGTTGTCTGTCTTAAATTTATGTTTCCATATTGAATACTATAACGATAATTCAACATTCATTTCTTATGCGTTTCCTATATCGGCCTTCTCTATCTACGTGACTACGTCCACTCCGAACTTACAAGCTTAGATATGGATTGATGTCTCTTCTGAAAATGTCTAGGAAAATAGGTTCACATGCATAGTTGATTAACAAAAGAGAAACAGAGATGGGGAAAATGAAAAAGAAAACCCAAGAACCTAGTGTGAATGATTTTAACCAATTCGAAGAATAAATATCTGCAAAAGAAGTACACAATATAAAGATGTATGTGTGAGGGTTAGTGTATAAATTATTGGCTTTAGATGGTGAAAAATGTCAGTGCCCTGTCTTTAATTGAAACCATAAATTGAATTGGGAAATCCATTATGTAGGAGTGAGGACAATATAAATTTTTAGATGCGTACATAATCAAATTACCATAGCAAATGCACAGAAGAGATAATATAATGTCAAAATTAAAATGATAAAATTGAAATGTCCGAATCCAGTGTATAAAAGTGGTTGTATATAAATATTTTAATCCATACATTATTTAACAAATTCACAATGAGAATCCAATTCGTTAAGATTACTCACGCTAAGCTTGGGAGGAGGGTTCGCGATGGTTGGGCATGGTTCCCATAGAAATTTAGATAGGTTCCTCCATAGAAAAATAACTAAATTTCTATGGGGACCCTCCTAACCACCACGAACCTTCCTCCCAAGCTTAACCTAAGTTTCAAACCACCTGCCATACAAAATTCAATTAATTGGACTGGCACAAAACAGGCATGTTGCATTTATTAACAAACTGCTAACCTTATGTCTGGACTTAATCTAACAGTTCATACACATGCACACAGATTCTGTTTTAAATGGCCAAAAAAATTGAAAACAAAAAAACTTCACTCCTATTATCAGAGAGAATAAATAAACAAATCATAATTGCATGCAAGGGGAATAAATCGACTGACATTCTTGCAGTTGGAGCAGCGGCAACACTGTGTTCAGACGTTCTTTCAGTTTGGCATTTTCAGCACACAAGGCTCTCATATCTGACTGCCATACATAGATAACACAATAAGCTTACTGTAGCAGAGGAAAGTGTAGGTAATGATCATCAAACTCATTTGAGGGTGAGGTAAGAAAAACTTCGAAAATATATTCCCTTTGAGTTTAAAGTTGGAATATTAATTCCTTATATACCCAGATCGATCAACTTATATACCTGCAAAAGGGACAATTGGGCTGATAATACATTTGATTGAGACTGCAAGACTCCTCGCTCCTGTTCAAGCATTCTAGTGTATATCCTTTTCTTCTCTTTAGATCTCATAGCTGACAGCCGATTGGTGAGTATTCTATGACAAAAACAGAATTGAACTATGATATTCGTAGAAACAAGGCTGAAATAGACCATAATGCACACACGAAAGCAACAAGTCCATGTAAAACAAAAAAAGTTTCGAAGGCTTGCCTTGAGGGCCAGAACCTCGTTGCTTTATTGAGGAAATAAGTACACGAAGAAGAATAAAACTAAACCTCAAAACTTACCAAGTAAGAAGACTTATTCATACTGAAGTTTAGTCATCAAAGTAGAGTGAAAAGTTGTTCAACTTATTATGTGATAATAGATATGTAAAATAGTTGTGCATAGTTGGAGAGAAATTAACAATACTAAAGGAATCCTTATAAACAATCCAACTTGACTAATTGACCTAGGATGATGACAATCATTAATATGGTATATAAATAAGTAACTGGGCGTGTATCAATGCCATCACTATTTAGAAATTTAATGACTGAGAGTTCCGAAACAGCTAATGATCACTCTGGCAGTAACCAATTAGAATGAAACTATCCGAAAAGAGGAAGACAACAAGACAATGTCTGAATACGGTATAAGCAGGACATAGAAGAAAAGGAGAAGCTTGTCAAAATTTTCAGCCATGTGTGCATGGTACTTTCATCAATCACCCATAAAACCTATTAAACCGATTTCTATTAAAATAATCGTTCAAGATTGGAAGGAAAAGTAATAGAAAGAAAAGGAACATTAGTACTTGGAACTAGTTGCTAATAGTAAATGGTAATAAAAGTAACCCTAAACAACTATGTTTTATACCTTCTTGCACGCTTTGGATCCTCTCTAGCCATTGCCGCAAGCTCTTCAGTATTCAAGGCTTTAGAATTAGATGGTGGATTTCGTTTAACTTTAGCAGGCAATACTATATCTTGGGCCAACACAACTCCTTCAGGGGCAGCTTCTCCTGATGCCTTTCCATTCCCAGCTTCTTCAGCTACATTTGATGTTTCTCCCTCTGTAGTCTTCTTGAAATTCGAATACCGCACATTCCTTGTCATGAATTTCAAATGGAGTTCCCCATCACTCTCCGTTTCATCCGAATAGACAACCTGTTCCTGTGCACCTGTACCTGAAAGCAAGTGTGAAAGATGGCATTATTCAAAATATTTATATCAATAACTTTGTTCCTGGTAGGATTTGGATACCTGATATTTCAGATGATGATGGCAGCTTGTTTGATGAGATAGGCTTTGATGATAAAGCAAGCGACAGATCATAGCCTAAGAATGGTGGGATATCTTCTTTTTCTTCAATTGGTTTCTTGCCTTTGTCCATGAATGAAAATCTGCACAAGCATTCAACACAAAAAAAAAAATTAAAAAACCTATAAAAATTATATGGAGTCCTGTATTTACCATAACATAACAAAAATCATAAATGGATCTTATCCTTTAACCATTCACCAATGTAATCAATCAATAATCGCAAAATCAATCATGTTTTACAATGAGTCAATCAGAATTGCACATCACATAATGAATTGCCAACAATCCTAGATTTTTAAAATCATCACTAAATAATAAAAACACACAATATATCATACATGGAAGATAATTTTATACCTAGAACTTCTTCTCTGAGCAGAAGATATACATAAATTACTGTGTATTCTGAGAAAACAATCAATATATAGATGCCCAAACAGGTTGAGAACATATAGGCATATATATATGATTCAATTAAGAACCCTAACCTATAATGTCCGCCCTGTCACTTGAGGTTTGTAGTTGGCGAAACATAAATTCTCCCTTACAGATAAGGGAGAAACCTGAGACTACATTTCGAAGGAAAGTTACAGCGAATTGGTGACAGAGCTTCGTCATTTTATGAGTAAAGTGAAGTATATCCAGTTTTTTTTTTCCCCCCGGTTTTGTTCTGTTCCATTTTTGGCAGATGGAAAGGCGTGGGTTTCATGAATTTTTTTTTTTTTTTTGCAATCGTGGATTTGGAATTGGGAGAGACGGGACTCGAACCCACGTTTTAACGAATGGATGATTGTTGTTCAATCAACGGCTCACTTGCGGGTTTCATGATATATGAATATGAATAATTGCTATTGTTTTATTAACAGGAAATAATAATTACTGTTTTAATATTAAATAAATATGGAATTTAAGTTTGCAATTATAGGAGCTCAAACTTGGATATTATCCAATCCAATTTGAGTATATAGCTTCACCACCTCAGTTTTGATGGGGTTCGTTAAAATTATAGTAATATTGTTGGGTCAAATTAAAATAAAAGGTATAAAATTGATTTTTTTAGGGGTATCAACGGTTGTTTTTTTTTTCAAAAAATTATCCGATTGATCGATCGATTATCGATGATTATTTAAATTATTTGTTCAATTAATCGTTTGATTCCCACTCTTTTTTTTTTTAAATAACCGATCAATTCAAATTTTCAGATAATTTCTTATACCCCTAATTTTCCCTTTATTTCTCTTGGTTATGTCTTAAAATATTTGGTGCCAATATAAATGGTAAAATTATAGGTTTTACTCCTTTGTTTTTTTCATTGCCAAAAAAGTTATGACATTGAATTAAAGGGGAAAAGATGAGTGTAAGGAAAATTGGGGAAGAGACCATTCTTGGCGTCATATTAAGTCTTGGTTGTCACGATAAAAACATATGTGCGAATAAAACATTAAGAGTAATAAAAAAGGTGAGTTGAACTCAGCCCTCTAATTGGGAAATTTATCTTTAAATAACTGAATTATTACGCTGATTATGGTACACAATCCTAACTATGTAAGGAATTTCTTATTTTGTTTTTTTAATACATGGGAGGATAAGGGAAGACTCAAATCCAAGATCTCTATGAGATACCATACACATGAGTGTTATACGAGTTACTCGTGATTATCACAGATTTCTTATTTTGAATGGAATTGATATTGGAGTTCTTTGAATCCCCTTAGGCATTTTCACCATAGGACCTCCACCGCCACCATCATCAGACACCCATGGCCGTCATTGTTGTTGGCAACCGTGATTACCATCAACTCCATTTGAAATAATATGAATCTTAATACAAAAATATTAGGGATCTCGGTAAATGGGACCCTTATTATCCCAGTAATTCATCTTATCCCTTGATTGATGAAAGTGGATGAGTTCATAAAACCTGATGATTTAACCCAGGTGTGACATGTCAATCACTGGGATGATTGTGATCCCATTTACTGTGATCTCTATCACTGTTCATATTAATAATAGAGAATCAATATAGTGAAGTTGTTGGGTGCACAAGGCTAATACAAATGACATTGTAACCTTACTGCATAGGAAATGTGTTAGGAAAGCGGTTGGAAATGCTCTTTTGAGTTAAATACTAATATATTGTACTTTTATCATGGACAATATTTGGAGACTTGGCTCGAGTGAACAGGGCCATAAGCCTCTATAATGTCAAATTTGGTGGTATTGGACGATCTATCGAGTGATGATGAAACTAAGTTTGTTGTCTCACATCGCCCGTGGCTGTGGATTAGTATGTACTAATACTTGACCTAGGAATACACAGTCGTGCAAGTCAATATGGACTAACCCAAATACAGAAAAATGTTTCTAATGCAGAGGGACAAGCTGTTAGAACATCTTTAATCGTTACAAGGCCATTTCAATAAAACATATATGGTATACATTTATTAAGGAAAAATTAGTAAGTTGAGTGTTGGTTATGGAGTTGTTCCAATAGACAATAGCCATGCATGTTGCCATGTTGGTAGGCAAAAGATGTATGCGGTCGTCGTGTTACCATGGATCATAACCCTCTTTCCCGTAGCCCATTATTGCAGAATTTCATGCCTTGAGGCCCATGGGCTATCAGTTTGGATGGACGATCTACTATGATGGATTTCGGCATTTCGGGCTTGTAAAGACCCATTCGGCCCATTAAGAGTCGCAACAGCCCAAGTGGCAGATGATGATCGGGAGTGGGCAAGGCTTCCTAATAAAGAAATGTCAGAAGACTCTTACCGAAGACGAAAACAAAGAAAGGGGAGTGAGAAACAAAAGAAAAGGGGTATTGGAATTGGACTCCCACAGAGAGAGAGAGAGAGAGGAAGAAAATAAAGAGAGACGATATCGACGCCCCTCCAGTTCTTGATCCCTCCCTATATCTCCTGTTCGCAAAATCCAAAAGTAAAAAGCGAAAAGAAGTATAATCATTATCGTCCCCAACAAGAATCCGACCCCATTTTTTGCTTTTCCTCATCAACTATTTGCACCATAGTTACAATAATTCTTTCTTTCTCCTTTTACCCCAAAATTTACGTGATAATATTTTTGAGATCCTAGTTTTCTTTCCTCCCTCCATGATTTTGACCTATCTGTAGCAGATCTAAGATTCTTCAAAAACGCAGTCGTAGCAGATCCGCCAATCACCGGTTTGAAGATTTTCAGATTCCGTCCATGGATGATTTTAGAGGAATCTTGACGGAGGACTTCGGGTTCAAGCCTCAGGGGAAATCTGCTCCAATGGCGTCTTCTCGGAATTCTGGTAGTTATGGACTTGGATCCGGGGCGCCTGCCCACTCCCGATCATCATCTGCCACGAAATCATCAGCTCCGATTTTCGATGATCGGGATCGAGACGGGATTCTCTTCGATGACGTCTTCGGTGGACCTTTCAAGAACAGCAGCGAGCCTCGCGGTGGTTCGTTCGATTATGATTATGATTCCATATTTAAGGACCAGAATTTGAATAAAAACAATGTGAAGTCCTCAACGATGCCGGTCTTTGACAAGCCCGTTTATGATGACGATATATTTGAAGGATTGCCTGGGCTGAAGAGCGCGTCCGTAAATTCGTCCGCGGTGAAGCAAGAAGACGCGTTCGCGTCAATTTCAACGTCGCCGCCGAAGAGTAGATTGCATAGCAGCTCCGCTTTTGATGATCTATTGGGTAATTTGGGGAGGAAAGAAACGGAGTTGAAGAAGGAGAGCGTGAAAGTGGAGAATGATTCTTCGGCCTTCGATGATTTACTTCCTGGATTTGGTAATAGTAGCTCCCCTAACAGGTAGCGTTTCATGCATTATCGCCACTTGGGTTTTATTGTATCTTTGTTTATGTTTATGCTTTTAAGTGTACGGTTTCCTTGACCAGGTTAACTTACTGTACCAATAGCCATTTTTTTGGATGCTTCATTGATATGTCTGTTCATCTTCATTATTGAAGTTGTATAACATGGCTCTCGCGTCTTGTGAATTGTACATTCCAAGAGCATCTACTCTGAAATTTTCTTTAGTAGGCAAGGGGGTGGGGATCATGACTATCGACATGGGTGGTGGGGATGAGAACCACTTCTGCTAGTGGGTGATCTCCATTTTTCTTTTCTTGGCTTTCTAAGTGGTGGGAACTTTTCCATTTTGATATTGGTGATATATTTGTTTTCACATGAAGGTACTCTTACAATTCATACCATGTAGGATTCTTTTGGGGACCATAATATTTTGATAAAAATACAGGTATATGGGAATCTCGTAGCAAAGCTATTTTGCTCAGATAGAGAATTTGGCCAATTGATGGAAATGTTTATTGTTCATTTGTTTGTAATGAAAGTTCGTGGAATGAAATGTGTATGCATTAGCTGACATATACTGTTAGAATAATATTCGCTGGTAGTTCGTTTAATCTGGTTGTCTGCTTTCTGTGTTTTTCGTTTTGAAGCGAAGTTTACCATATCTTTTACTATGTTAGACAATACACTACTTTCCGTTTTCAAGTCATCTCTGTTATATCTAATACAGTAAATATTTATGGTTTGTAAAAATTGCTGATTTTTTCGTGATACATTTTTAGAACCGGTGTTATTGAAAGATGCTAGATGGGTCAAATTACTTGCTAGAAGTCATAAAGTGAGTTGAAATTTCTTGTTGATTCGCATTTCGTCATGTGAAGTAAGTTGATCTTGGGCAGTATTATTGATTTTGATAAACGGGAGGCTTTGTAGTTTTATGACATTTAATGCGACACATGACATGTGAACCCTTGTTAAAAGCGTAGTAAAGTCATGGAAAATTGAAGAAAAATATTTTTCTTAGTTGTATGATTTCTAATCTCCAATACAAGACTGGATAATCTGGAAATGTGTTTCAGGCTTGGTTTTGTCTCAAATTGCTAGTCGGGCTATGACAAAATGAAATTACAATTCATTTTCTTCTTACCTGGTATGTGAAGTCGCATCCCAAAGTGAAATCATATTATGACCTTATTCTTCACTTATATACGAAGTGTTGTTATAACTCTGTTCTGAAATTCGCTTGATCTGTTAGTGTGTGAGTTTGCTATCTCGCGCCCTTAACAAAATGTGGAAACTTTTATGGTAAATTCCATAATTAATTATGTTGTTGATAATGTTGAAGAAGTTACTCATGCTCATGAAACTGTATCCTCCGTGGTTCTATAATCACTTTTAATTTGTAAGCATCAGTTGGTATGTAAATGCGTCTTAGCAACATTCTCATTCCACACAGGTCCACTTCGCAGTCCCCTAGGTCTCAGATATCATCTGCAACTTCTGCAAAAAAATCCTCAAATGCGATGGAAGACCCATTTGTAATCCTCGAGACAACTGCAACTCCTCCAGTAACATCTGAAGGTTCCCCTGACCCACTGGAAGAAATTAGTAAGATCGGTAACTCTGGAAGCCAAAAAATGGGCAGTTCATCTGCAAGTCGGGGAGTGTTTGATGATTTAGATCCCCTTGATGGTCTTGGGAAATCTGTTCCCCCAGTGTCGACCGAGATTAAGAATGGGGTAAAGGATAGGAGCCCCTTGAGAACTGGATCAAGCAGGAGTACTACTTATTTTTCTGTCAATGAAACGATAGACAAACACCCTATGGAAAATACTGAGGGTCTTTCTTTTAACTCTCGGAAGAAACCTGTTGACAATTTTCAGGAATCACCTCAAACTCTGTTTGACATGCCCACGACCTCGACAGTCTTTCGTAATTCTGCTGGTCGAAGTACTTCACCCCCTGCGTATGTGAACACCAATCATAATGACCCAAATTCCCATGTAAATGTAGCTGGAGGACATGAGGAGAATTCAGATCCATTGGTTGATGTATGGCTTACTGTATCAGAAATACCTCTTTTTACACAACCCACACTTGCTCCACCACCTTCTAGACCACCTCCCCCAAGACCATCATGGGTGTCTAGGCCTTCGGGTGGTTCTTTCCCATCATCAAATTCGAGAAAGAAGGTTAATGATTTTTCTTCCTCTGCAAGTTCCCCTCAGTACTCTTATAGCCCTAAGTCTGCTCGTGCAGCAAGGAGTTCCACGAAATCTCAAATTGACGGACTTGAGGATTTCGCCATGGGTAGGACTGGGAATAATATTAATGAGCACGGAGAAACTCATTCTGGTGAAGATTTGGATTCTAACTCTGTTGCTGCGGCTTCTGCTGCTGCCATGAAGGAGGCTATGGATAGAGCCGAGGCCAAGTTCAGACATGGTAGGGAGATGAGGGAGAGGGAGTATCTAAAGACTGCTCGGAATAAGGAAAACCTTCAATTGGATAAAGATGAAAAAACTGTGTTAGATGGTCAGGAGAGAGAAATAAGAGAAAAACAAGAGAGGCAACAAAGGGAGGAAGAAGAGAGAGAACAGAGGAGGCATGAGAGAGAAAGGGAGAGAGCTCGTGAAATTGAGAGGGAAAGGGAGGAAAGAGAGAAGGAGCAAAGGAGAATGGAGAGAGAGCGGATTGAGAGGGAAAGGGAATTGGCCAGACAAGCAGTAGAAAGGGCTACTAGAGAGGCTCGTGAAAGAGCAGCTGTGGGAGCTCGCCTAAAAGCTGAAAGGGCTGCTGTTGAGAAAGCAAATTCTGAAGCTCGAGGACGAGCGGAGAGGGCTGCAGTTCAGAGAGTACAAGCTGAAGCCCGCGAAAGGGCAGCTGCAGAGGCAAGAGAAAGAGCTGAAAGAGCCGCCGCAGAAGCCCGGGAAAGGGCGACTGCAGAAGCACGGGAAAGGGAATCACGGGAAAAAGCAGCTGTTGCAAGGGCTGAACGAGCTGCTGCAGAAAGGGCTGCTGCTGAGGCTCGAGAAAGAGCTTCTACTGGAGCTAGGGCAAACGAACCAACGAATGAAGACAATGATCTTGAATCCTTCTTCAGCACGGCTTCTCGGCCAAGCAGTGCTCCAAGGCCAAGGGCAAACTCCTCGGTGAGAACCTTAGGCTGGACTATCTATGCCACTTTCTGTTTCATTGTGATATAAGCAAGTTCATTCTCTGAATATCTATTGCAGGATCCTGCCTTTGATACCCAAAACAAGGGAGCTCCAGAAGCTGCTAGGAGGACATCTGTTGGAGCCTCATCTACCATGAGGAAAGTTTCTTCAACAACAAATATTGTTGATGATTTAACTGCAATTTTTGGAGGTAGTTACTTTTTGAAATAAGAAGTCTCTTGTTTAGTGTAGTTAGTTCTCCATGCATCTTACTGATTGCTTGACTGGCTGGGCTACTTTTACTTTCAAAGCTCCTGCATCAAGTGGGGAGTTCCAAGAGTTCGAAGGGGAAAGTGAAGAAAGACGAAGAGCTAGGCTAGAACGCCACCAAAGGACTCAGGACCGTGCAGTAGGTGTTCAATTTTCAATATCTAATCTAATATGGGTTTTCTCATAACTCGCATGCTGTTATGTGAAGTCAATCTGTTCACTTTGTGTCTGCCGGCCTTTTCCTGCATGGACTTCAGCTTCAAACTTTCTAATTGTTCGTCTGTACGTTCAGGCAAAAGCACTGGCTGAGAAGAATCAACGTGACCTTCAGGCCCAGAGGGAACAAGCAGAGAGACATGTAAGCTGGTTATTTGATATAATGTTTGACTCTTTTTTAACAATGGTTTTGCTGCATGGCGCTTTTTTTTTCCCTTCCCCTTTTTGTTCCCCAACCAATCAAGTCTTATTTTTTTTTTTCATAAACGGTGATTTCTTGGTGTGTTTTGTATTTCTATCTGGTTCAGATTCTTCTGGTTGGAGTCTGCAAATTAATTTAACTGTGCCAGTGTGCAAGGTTCTTTCTTTCTGGTTTCATTTGGGAATTTTTTTTTGGGGCTGAATGTTGATAACACAGGCTTGGCTCTCAATTTTGTTTGGACAATTTGTTACTTTCATTTGGGATGTACATGTACTGAAACATGGCAATTTGTGCTACAAATGGGTGGTCAGCTGCTTCAAATGGTGTATATATGTCTTACGATAGGTTCATGAGTTTTAAAAGGCCCAGTAATGGGATCCACTCTGTACTTGCTGCAAGCATGCAATCTTTTTCTTCTACTGCTGTCAATGCATTCATCATATAAGGTTCACAAAAAAAAAGGCCGACTCTGATCTGAGATCTTGGATAGTGTTTAGTCATAGCTTATTTGCATGTTCCCTCAAGTCTAATAGTTATTGCTCAGAAAAGGCCAAATAGTTGTTGGTTTTGTTTTATTTTTCTCATTTTAGGTTACCTTAGGTTAAATAGTTGTTTTAAATTTGCTGGAATTTGGGAGTCCACTGGTCTTTTTGTTATTTTTTGGAAGATTTTATTTTCATATTATTTAAATACAAAGTTATATTTTGTATTGTTTTCTTGTTGGAGTCAAAGGACTTTAGGAATTAGTTAGATGTGCATGTAACCATATCATTTGCTAACAATCAAGTGAGATAATTCTAGCTTAAAAATAATGTTCAGATTGTGTGTTGCAATTTATACCTATATTGATGCCAAATGACCTATCTTTTCCTCCTTCTTGGTCAATAATTACGAGTCCAACCAAGTCTTTTTCTAATAGAAGTATAGAACTGACTAACTGAGCCTGTCACATCAGTATTTGGTTCTTATTCAGATATTTTAATAATTTCATTACTGAAGTTTCTAGCATTATTAATGAAGAATCATCAAAACCCCATGATTTTATTCTTGGGTTTAGGGTTCATAGACCAAGAAAGTCCCAAAATATTTTATTATGTCATTGTTTAGGATGAATCTTTGCCTAATTATTAATTCCAATGTGAACCCTAAGGCTGCGTTTGGAGACTAGGATAGCAACTGGATGGCACAAGTTTTATACCATCCATAGCCTAACAGTGTTTGGGATAAATGGATAGCATAAAAAAGGAAAAAAGGTCTAGAAATATCCTTATATATGTGTTCTGCTCTCCATGTCTTATGAACGTGCTATCGATTGCATAGGCAATCCAACACTTATCATGGTCTCCTAATGGATCCTATAATATGTGCATTCTTATTTTCCGTCCTATTTTTCCTTAAATGAAAGCCCAAATGATGATGTCCTTAGTCACTTGTTGAATGTGTGTTGTTGAAGTTCATTTCAGCTCTTGCAGTTATTTAGTGTTGCCTATCTGACACTAATCTGCGCTGATTTCAGAGGATTGGTGAAACATTGGATGCTGAGATCAAACGTTGGTCTGCAGGGAAAGAAGGAAATTTACGTGCTCTGCTATCGACATTACAATATGTGCGTTATTATTATCCATACTTTTTACTCTTGAGTTTTTTGAATTGAAACTCCGTCGTTTTTGCTGTTTTCTTTCTGGCATTGCATTTTGCATAGCTTATTTTACATCCACCTGAAATATGATAATATGTTCGTGTACTTCTTGTTGTTGCATCTACCCGTGTCACTTTGACCGATTCAGATATGAATTTTGGTCCATTGTCTTACAGCACTGCTAATGGTATTAGCTTATAGGAGACTAGGGAGAGAGTGAGGAGGGGAATTATGTTTTTGAACCATTAAAATTTAGATCAGCAATGTTCTTTATGAAGTGTGGTGGTACTTCATGATCTCCAACTGTTACTAAGCAATATATTTTTTCCTCCTCTTTGAACATCTAAGTGATTGACATCTGCATGTTAATTCTGGTAATTCCTTTTATGGTTGAAGATTATACACTTGAGCAGCTCTTAATGACAAGCATTAAAGAAGCTTCGTTCAGCTGATCCTGATGTCTGTGATGTGGCTGATCTGGATCAAAAGAAATAATAGGATTTTCAACAACATCGAAACTAGTTTAGACAGTTTCATAGACTGCTGGTTTGACTGCCTTAAATCATGGTGTTTTTCTTTATCAGGGAACATTTTTTGATCTTATGAATTTATCCTCTCTGTAATTCTTTTGGGTTGCACTTTCTTGGTGCCTTAATAAATTTTTCCATTCAAAAAAAAAAATTGTTGTTAAGTTTTACCATTTGATTTTCATCTGATTTTATTGGAGATATATTGTGCCAGTGGCTGTATTTTAACCTTATTCATAAATGCTTGTAAAGCTAAGAAAACTAATGAAGTCACAGGTGATATGTTTGAGCTTGAACAGACTTCTCCTTATCTCATACTGTTTGAGGAAATGAAACTTTTGCATCTACAGAGCAGGGTGCTAGCCTTTTGGGAAAAAAATATTTATTTGCTCATTGAGTAATGATGATGCAATTCTTGGGCCTATTATGTTCAAGACACACCCATAGTGTTTATTTTTTTTCTTCTGTTTACTTTTTGTTGTTCATTCTCCTTGAGAGAATCCAGAAGTAGGTAAGTGTGTCTCCAAGAAGTCTAGTTTTTGTGATGTCCTCCTTTCTGGGTCTCATCTTTTGGGCTGAAAGTATGTGATAATTTTCTTGAAATATACAATTTCTGGAACTTTGACTTTCTCATTAACTTCAAGGAAATGGGTCGCTACATATATAGAGTTCGCGTTATGTGGTGCAAAACCCATCATTCACTGTATGGTTCCCGTTTTGGGCTTTGCTCTTACTGAAGGAAGCAATTTTGTTGTTTGCCCTTTACCAACCTCAATAAGCTTCTCTGAAGAAGTCACTTTCTGTTATAATTTCTTTGTTAGAGTTGGAATGACGTTTGCTCTTTGATAAATGTGGAACTACACCCTTTTGTTTTTTATGACCATTACATAACTGTTATGCTCCCATCTTCTACCTATTTCAGGTTTTTAGTCTTTTACTGAATTAGAGAATTCCCCCCACACCTCCTCCCCCTTTTTCACTCTTTCCCACACTTATTCTGCCGTAGAGGGAAATGTAAATTAGAAAAGATTGAATTGAATTATATCTTTTTCTCCATTTATTTCTTGTACTCTAATTTCAGATGTCAGTAATTTAAAATTTTTCTCATTATCCTTTTTTGTTTCCATGCAAAATGTAAATATTTAAACTTCTTTAAACTATGACTGACATTATGCTCAATGATCAGGTGCTCTGGCCTGAATGTGGTTGGCAGCCAGTCTCTTTGACTGATTTGATAGCTGGTGCTGCGGTTAAAAAAGTCTATAGGAAGGCAACGTTGTGTATCCATCCTGACAAAGTTCAACAAAAAGGCGCTAATCTTCAACAGAAATATATTGCTGAGAAAGTGTTTGACTTGCTGAAGGTAATGTCCTTAATATTTATCGCAGTGTTCTGATTAAATTATGTCCCGGAAGCCTTGTAAAGCTAGGTCATATACATTTTCTTCTTCTCATTTTGAGTTTGTTAAATAAAATAGGAAGCGTGGAACAAATTCAATTCCGAAGAGCTGTTTTGAGTTCATCCAGTGGCTTTATCACTCAAAACGACTTACTAATCACATACACGAGCCCTTTAAAAGTGATATCCTGGCCAGCATATGTGTTATCCTATCACCTGCAATTGTCTGCATCAGATGACATATTGTATCGGGGCAGAAGGAAATTGGAAGATTTGTTTCGGAGGCTCCTTTTCAGTTGATTGAAATGCCTGAAGGTCGAAGTGATGTTCCTTCAGTCAGTTTGCTGTCAGCAGATATATCCTTCAGGATATGCTCCTGGCAGTGGGAGTCACTTGGTGGTGTAGAGTGATGTCCACATATTTCTCCATTTCAGTTTGTATACACGTCTGAGATGAGTTGTTTTCCCCCCCTTTCTTTTGTTTGTGTCAATTCTTTGTTCTTATAATTAATTGTTGGCCTTTTGGTTGGGCGAACATAGAGCTCTTTATCTCTCAGTGAAAGCATTGTTTATTGGAAATATACCAGACCGTACATGCAGTGTATGACTGTTGAGCTTAGTAACTCTGAGCTGGAAGTTTTTCACATATATATATAATTTTTGGAAAATGTATTGTTTCCCAGTTTCTTATCCCCGTTTTCCATCTGACATTCTGGATATCCTTGCCATAGGACTAGGTAGACGACCAACTGCATGATGACTGATGAGTATGTACCTGAACTGAATACTTGATGAACACAATTTTCTTCGCAGGTGGAGACAACCAAAATTTTGACAGTTTGTTGGGGTTAGAGATGGGCACGGAGCAATAAGATCCCTTATCTGAAATCTATAGAAAGTAATACTTAGTTTCCCTTCATCCTATCCTTTGACAAACTATTCCCCTGCTGCGATTGCTGGGAAAGGCATCACTAACCTTAATGGGCATATAAAGGAATTGAAAACCTAACATGGTGCTCCTCAAACCAACAATGTCAAATTTGCAGTTGCAAGAGATTAAAAGAAACACGACCAAGTGTAGAACTCGTGTTTTTTCTTGAGAGAGCGTCAGAGGTAAAGCAGTTAAAAGGACAAGTTAAGAACATTTTGAACTTTACTAACCATATACATAGAGCTACAAGGAAATAATTATATTATAATTTCAAAAATGTTACAACCCTGACAGCATATGTATAATGCAGTTAACCCAAATCTAGTTTCTACACAGAACTTGGGTTTCAATCTGCAGCCGCGATCAAGATGCTCCTCATGAGCTTCTGCTAATCGAACACGTAGTATCTCCAAGTCAACCTGAAAACAATTTCCAAAAATGGCACGTCATCGGAGGACTCCATTCGTTGTTATGTTATGAAATTAACAATAATCTTTCACTATTCAAAAGATAACTCTAGAAATAATTTCCCAGAATGTCATGCACAAAAGAGTACAGAATAAGATATTTGGGAATGGGTAGAAAAAGAAAACCTCCGATTGCAAAAACTGAGCCCCTATTTTGTCTTAATTTTTTACTATACAGCAGCGATACAACCCTGCCCTCCGACCGCTTGGTACTAGTGGTGCTAGTGCTACTCCAACCATCCCTATCTTAAACTCTCATTATCACTTAACACTGAAGTATTGGTATTTTATTCAACAAAATATTCAAAAGGGTAATTTCTATGACACGGCACACTCTAAACGAGATAAATCACAAGTTTTTAATCAAACTGAAGCTGTGATTGTTTCGGTTGAGAAAAAAGGCTACATAGGCATCGCTGCTGTCACAGCTCAGTGACAAAGAAGCTATCATTTGTCTAGTCCAATAAAAGAAAGACTCAAATTCGAGAAATTTCTTCACTAAAATTGGGGCTTAGATGGTTTTCCTTCTCTTTTTTTTTCTCCAGCAAGGGGAAAAAGGGGGGTGTATCAGCCTATCAGGAGACAAGTTAAAACGAAGAGGGATTTGTAGGCATTACAGGGAAAAGTTGACTTTATAATGTTAATTCCCCACCTTCAGATATTCACACGATCAATAACAGTAGGAAATGCCTAGAGATATTGTGGATCACTAACAGGCAAGGACAAAATAAAGTAACATTAAACTAACTAGCATTACCTCAGTTCCTTTGCTGAGTCGGAGGTCACAAGCAGAGCAAACAATAAGTTGGTGGTTCTCTCTCAACTCTCCTCGCTTACAGATGGGGCACCAAATCCCCTTCTGTGCCTGGCAGCAGCATCAGAGAGGTATTTATCAATTGTGCTCCTTAGGCAGGAGAAAATCTATGGTATTAGCAACGGCACAATTTTTTGCCACTCATATTTCCCAGAAAAATAACAAAGTTCCTAGATGTTTCCATTCGTGATTGGCTCCCTAAATTTCTATGTAATGAATCCGACTCCTTAATGAATTCAATTTAGTTCTGAATATGATTCAACTATGAGTTGCGCTAATAATTCCAACATGTGGTGGAAATTAATGTGTACTACTTCTAAGTGAAACTTATGAAAAATGAAAACTTCCAACCTTCCATAACATATCCTATTAACTGAGAGTTATACTGCTACCCAAATCATAATCACAAATTTCTGTATCAGGACATATTAGTCTTCCAGACAAGTTCTCTCATTTCAATCAAAATTATTTGTCTAATCCAACTCAAAAGGTTCACATATTGTTGGGAAAAAAATGCAACCTCATATACCTTTGTATATCCACTATATTCACAGCATACAAAAAACCAACAACTGAAAGATATAATACCCAATGTAATACCTGCTCATCTGTAAGATTCATATTTTCAAGAACCGCACGAGCCAAGCACTCATCCTCTTCATCTTCCCAAGTTTCAATACTGATTTCTGGTTCTGCAAGGAGATAAGATAAACATTTGTGCTCACAGAAGTGATTTGGCAAATTATAATTCCTACACATAAACATCGAAGTGCATGCGCACAAATAACCCTGAGCCTTTCTGAACACCATTTCGATCAGAAACATCATTTCTAAATATTCTATCATCAGAGAAGATGAAGACCATGCAAAGCAAGAGTAAATGTAAATTAAGTAAGTTTCTGAAAGAACTGCTTGCCATTAGAAACACACCCGCACAATTACATATGGGAGAAGAATGAAGGAAAACTCTAACTTTAGAAAGAAACAAGCATGCTATTATGTACTGTGAACAGTAATTCCTGATAGGAAATAAACATTAAACACTTGTAGAAAATAGTATATATATGCAAAAAATACTCTCACGTTGAAATTGGTATTATGATATTTATCCTATTTCAAACATTTCAAAAAATACCAAATGTTGACAAGAAACATTTTAAAAAAAATGATAGTAAACAATCAGCAAAAAATTTAACCTGTTACGGACTGCCCCGCCTTGAGATCCTCATAGAAGATCCTCTGCATTTCTAACAATATATCTTCACATTCACCTTGGTAAGCATCATGAAGACCGCCATATTCCCATAATACATCATTGACTTCAGGGTTAGTTTCTGAGATTTTCAAATTGTCAGGTGCTGACGAGTCCTTAATTTTTTCCAGTTCATCAGAAACTATATCCTGAAAGGCAGATCTCATAAAATCCTGAAACCAAAAGAAACAAACTAAATCACCAGAAACATACAATAAAAAAAAAAAAGGAAGAAAGAATATGGAAACTCCGCTGGGACCTGGGGCAAATAACTTAGCTCAAACAAACCAGCTATAAAATATCAAGAAAGGCTGCGACTTTACTTCCTGTTGCCGTCTCTAAAAACACCATTCAAAAAATAACCTAACAATACCATAGGTTTTTCTTTCTTCACTAATAATTCACGCAAAGTTAGATTCACGCAGGAAGATCAAATTGTCCTAATTGAGAACATGAAAAACAAAATTTTTGTACAATGTACTTTTAATGAATGCTAAAACAAAACATGGGGAGAGAGGATATTGAGTTCAATTGAAAGAAAACCTTGTGGTTGAGAGGCTGTGCAGTAGGCAACCTCATTTTCCAAAGCAACCGACTTCGATCATTGCGGACCCTCTTGTAACAGTTCTCCCTCAACTACATTTTATCAACATAGCAAACGGTAATTGTCAAGTTTTGACATAATAAACTAAAAAAAGTGCCCTTAAATTTGCCAAAAAAAATAATAATTCCGACAAACCCAAATAAAATCAACATCTACACAATCTCTGGGACACATAAGGAATCAAGAATCAGAAGATGAATTTGAATTTGAGTGCCGATCGTGAACAAGTTAAGATGGTATTCAGAAGAAGAAGAGAAGCAAAATAAAAGTGATGAGACCAGGAAAAATGGAAAACAAACCTTGTCTTTCCAAATAGGGTAATTGTTAAAAGGGGACTGAGTTTTGATAGAAGGTCGTGTCGGGGCTGCACTATTATCCTCCATTGATTTGTTTCTGAACCCTCCGAAGCATAAAACAATCGGAAGGGAAAAAAAAGAGTGCAGAATATGGAGCAGTTCCTGGATACGTTCATGCCGTCGGCGGGTTTGGGCTTTTCTGGTACACATTACTGGCCCAACTGTTGATACTTGATGTTAGTGGACTTGGCCTTTGTCTTAGTCCTAGCTGACCGGACTAGAATTTTGATGGGCTTGGGCCTCGCCTTAGCCATTTTCTTTTAAATACCACCAAGAATTAAATCGAACTTTGAGTATACACATGTCTAATCCAGTCGATTGTCAATCAAGCCAACTCTTATTGGTGCCCTCGCCCTAGCCGTTACTGGAAAGACCAACTATAGAATGAATTTCTTTTAAGCATAGAAGAATGATATAATAGTCCAAAATGATAAAAAATTATAAAATCTTGTGTCAGAATATTTATTTTGGGATGAAATATTATAAGGTTGTTGACATAATTTTCCAAATAATAAGAGTTGATTTTTTTTAAACAGGGAGGGAGATTCAAACTCTGACAAAGAGGGTGATATACACTATCCTTACCAATCAAATGTAGAGTCGATGGTTTTAATATCTAGAAACACCCTTAAAACTATTAGTTGACCAGATTACCCCTTGAATCTCACCCAATTCATTGTGATTTTTTATGTGCACCAAACAAATTTTAGAAATTCTTAAAAAAATTAAAAGAGTGTAGTATTTAGTATGACAAATTCAATAATATATATTTTTTAAAACAAAAATCAAATTTATCACGATGAAAAATTAGATATTTTGAGTTATATCCGACAATCTCGAATTGACATTTTTTTTTTATGTTGAATTTAATTCTAAATATAACATATTTACGATGTTTCGAAAATTTCCAAAAAAAATTGGTGCATGCACCGGTTGGAGGTCCAGTGATGAGTGCACTGCACTTCCCCCAGATCAAATCACGATCGTGTCATCGACCGTAGTACTGTAGTAGTAAACAGACTAACAGAGGGATCGAGCCGCAATATATACCTTTTACTTGACGAAGTGGGAAAAAAGAGCGAAATAGACGAAAAACCCTCCCTTGATGATAAAACCCAAAACCCTACTACTGTCTGCAAAATCCCCATCTTAACCCTCTCTCTGCCTCTGCTTCTTCTTCCTCCTTATATCTCCGCCATTTTCGTTGTCTAGCTTATGAGTTGCACAACTTTTGGTTCTGTATTTCTCTTCTCTTCCTCTATGTGACTCTTCAAGGAATTTCACTCCTGCTGACTGAGGTCGATTTTTGCTTCTTTGCTATATGTTTATTTGTTGTTTGCGCATGGAAACAGAGAAATTAATGTTTATTTTTTTGTGATTTTGGAAACTTTTGAGTTGGTCTCACTGTCTGTCAGTGTCAGTGAAGCGGATTACTCAATTTTGTTTTTGTTTTCATGTAATTATTTTTTCATGCTTAACGGATTTTATTCTCATGCTCAAGAGAGTGCGAATTATGGAAAGTTAATATAATCGAGAGTAAAATCGGTGGTAAGAGCTATTGAAGAATACGAGAGGCCATGGCGATTAAGAAGAAAACGGCTCTCCAGCTTGAAGCTCTTGAGAAATTCTACGCAAGTAAGTTTCTCTCTTATTTATAGCTTCAATTCTTCTTCAGGCGGCATCGGTTTTGTTGGCCTGTCGATGAAGTTGACCTATTTTACTCCTGCTTGTCAAAGTTCTTGATTTCTTCTTCTTATGGAACAGAGTCCTAACATATTATTTACAGTTTTATTTATTTTAGAGAGGACGGTTTTAGTATTGCTGTAGTTCTATATGCCAATCATTTTCTAATTTGATGCAGAGCATAAGTATCCTTCCCAAGGTGCAATCAAGGAGATTGCTGCTGTCTTGGGATTGTCATGTAAGCAGATCCGAGGATGGTTTATAGAGAAGAGGAAGAGAGACAAAACTATTGGCACAATTGTAGTAACATCTCGAGTTACCAATAGAGAACAATCTGCAGCTGCATCATCTTCTAAATTCATCAAACCAATTATTATCCAGGAGCTATTGACTGCAGACTACATTCTGCAAAAGATTTTTCGCAAGGATGGGCCTCCTCTTGGTGCAGAATTTGACTCTCCTCAATCCAGAGCATTTTTATTCCGCAAAGGTGAGTTCAAAACTTGATGAGAAATAACATTTGCTAGCAAAAAAAAATTGAAATTGAGGATATTCAATAAAATATTACCTTTTCCTGCCATAGTGGTCAGAGTCAAACAATTGTCTATAGGCATACGCTGCATACCTTTGGTTCTATTCTACTGGCCTTTTGATTTTTGTGAACTGAGCTTGCCATGTTTGCTGGCATTGTACTTTGAACTTGAGAGTCAGTTAGGATAAAGGATATCTTTGAAGTAATATAGGACCTGGTTATTCTAATCAGAATAAGCCTTGTGCAGATATGATAGTAGTTTACTTCTCTGACATACCAGTTCAGAGATTGGTTAGTTTCATAATGATTTTTCGCTTGTTTGGAGAGCCAACACTTCCATGTTGGACTAGTTGCAATTTAAGTCCGAGACCAACACCAACACATGATGCATGGGGTGATTTAGTCCATAATGCATAAGTTTGGCGTCAAGCACCCTAAATCTTGAGATGTTGATTGGAATCTTTAGTTATTGATTCTTTGGCTAGCCGACCAAACTCAAGGGGTCTGCTTGCTCCTTTGGTTTTCCAATAAGCATTTGCCTGGGGTGTTAATTGTTGGGTTATTCAAGTCGGTTGTCTCCTCATTGACATGTATGGCACTGGATTTTTATAATAATTTAAATGGCTGAATTGCCTTAGCGAGGTGGCATTGAAAACTTCAGCAGTGTATGGATGGTTCCCCCACCCCAACACCCTAAGGCCGTCAACTGATGCTTCCTATTGAAAGAAAATGCACAAAAAATGAGGTTTTGCTTTGTTATAAAAATTTAATTTAATTTGATAAAGGATGAAATGTAAAAGGCTGGCTGTTTTATTTGTTATTGTTTTCCTCATTATGCTCATGTGTATTGTGCAGTAGTAAGAATGATATGGTGACAGGTGGCTAAGTGGAATTTCTTTAATTGGTTGCATTTTAATGACTTAGTGTCCAACAGTCTTAGTATTTTTAGTATTTCTTCCCCCCAGTCTTGCTTCATATATTTTTCTGAGATTTTTTTTAACCCTCTTTACATCTCCCTGCATGCTTAGCTTCTAGAAATTCTCTCCTTGGTTGCCAAGAGACACAAAGAGCAACAAAAAGGAGAAAGGTAATGGATGCAAGTTTCTAGTTGTCACTAAGTTGCCATTAAAATATTCTTTTGACCCTGGGGTTGCTCACATATTATTTCTTTCTATTTTAAGGTTTCAAAGCATGTTCTTATAGATCATGAGGATTCTGATAAGAGTGCTCCAGTAAGGAAACATGGTGTTGGGAAAGGTTTGATGACAGCTTGGCGTGTGACTAATCCTAATGGAGGATATTTTCCTACTGGCGTAACTCATATTTCGACTCCTGCACCATCGAAACCACCACGCCAGAACAAAAAACCCCGACAATTTGCCTCTATTATGGTTAGTCATCTGATCTTCAGTTCATGATTTTTTTGATGATTGTTTTTGTGTTGTAGCAATTATCTAATTGTTAAGTTTTGTCAAGTATGAGCTGCTTGGAAACTTGACTGATGGGCGTTGCCTTTTCAGAAACAGAGAAAGTTGGAAAACAAATTAAAGGATAGCAAGAAACATCCTGTCAAAACAAGAGGGGTAATTGTAGTTTTATTTTTTTTGCTTATGCATATTTAACAGATGCTTGAGCAATTCGTCACTTGCCTGTGATGTAATATACAGGGGGAACATGCAAAGGATGTATTACAGAAGCCAACACAGAAAGAAAGATGCAAACTTGCTCTGGAAGGAGTGGCGTCTCATGAACATCTCAACCAATTTACAACGTTAGTGGATGATGAAGAGCTGGAGTTGAGAGAGTTACAAGCAGGCCCAAATCCACAAACATGTGAACATTTTGCTGCCAATAGACTACGTGGTTGTTTGTTTTGCAGAGGTTAGTTTGATATATATATCTGAGAATGCTAGAATGAGTCCTGTGCGCTTTATTTTACAGAAGATACTGAAAATATATGCTGTAATTTGTTATTATTTCCAGATGTTCTGCCAAAATTTCCTCCAACTTCTGTTAAGATGAAGTCACCATTTGCGATGCAACCTTGGGATTCTTCACCCGAGACAGTCAAGAAACTGTTCAAGGTGCATAGAGCATAATTGCTGGCCAATACTCTTATGATTCTGTTCTGGAATTTGTAAATTCTAGTTACTTCATATATGAAATTTGTTATAAATATGAGTCCCCTGTATTGGGCTATTTGTTGTTATATCATTTTCTATCTGAGGATAGGTACCTTTTCTTATTTTTTGTCCATTCATACTTCCTAGACTTTATATTTCTAGTCCATATCTTTTCTCACAGTACCATATGTATTTGGACTTTATACTTTCTGTTGAATGAGTGCTGCTCTTCACACTAGTTCTGAATATGGAAATTTTATCTCTGGAGGTTTAGTGATTCGCCATTTGTTTCTGTACATGCTAGTCCGTGATAGTTTTTTGAGCGGCAAGCTAACTGTTAATCTGGTGGTCCTTTTGCTTCATAACCTGGCTTATATATTTGGTGTTTTTATTTTAAATCACTCCTCTATGTGCCTTCCCAAATTACTTTCACTAGTTGTTCTGGGTGAAGAAGAGACATTTGGGGGGCTTAATTGTTTTGGCTCTTGGTTTCTTCTTTTCCTGGCTACATGATGCATAAAATTTATGCTTTTTCTGCAATTAAGCTATTTTTTACTCCTTTTTTTTCGCTTTTTCCTTAATTTTTTGGACCATTGTACATGTGTGTTGGAGCATGGTGCATGTGACATGTGTGTACATGTTACTAGTCTAAACGAAAGAGCAAAAGATTGGTCATGCTGGGAGAATTCTATGGGTCTTTTGGGAAGACGAACACCCTATTCTTCCTTGATTTCTTGTCATGTAAATGCAGTTGGGTCTTCCATTTTTTGTTGTACCCATGCATTTAATAGGAAGTAGCAGCACATCTATCTATAAACTTCTTAAGGTTTGACTAGTTTGGAGTTATTATACCTTAGTTTTGACTGGTTCGTTAACCTTATAATTGATTAGTTTACAAAGTTCCTTCATAGCTGGACTAGCAGTAATGGATGATTCTTGATATAGGATGAGAATTCTCTATGCATTTTTTCTTCTACTTATGGTTCTAAAACAGACTGATTGTGTAGCATCATGTCATTATTTGTGGGTTATAATTTTTTTAATGAATCTCAGTTGCATTTTCACAGTTTTTAATTATCTTACTGAATATGCTGATATTTCTCGTTCAGGTCTTCCATTTCCTTTATACTTATTCTGTTACGGTTGATATATGTTCCTTTACTCTTGACGAATTTGCGCAAGCGTTTCACTATAAGGTTAACTCTCTTCTCTAGCTTTTACTCCATCAAACCTTTTGCTTAGCTTGTAAATAGCTTAAACATGCCACTTTACTTTGTATGACCTGGTCTCATCTTTTTTTCCTTGAACTTATGACTTCCAGGATTCCTTGTTACTTGGAAAGATTCATGTTTCCCTTCTGAAGCTACTTTTGTCTGATATCGAAACAGAGCTTAACAGTGGTCTTTGGCCCAATCTGAGCATATCGTGCAAATTTCTTGCATTACTTCATTCGGTGAGTACCTACAATCTATTACAGAACCCTTTACATAAGCTATTTACTAAAGATAGTAATGCTTTAATCGAGCTTTATTCATCTCCGAATTGTGGAGCCTGATGTGTGAAACAACATTTTTCACCATCTGCTACTTTTATTGAAGTCTGATGCGTACATCTTGCATGTCCTCAAGCCCACCCAATGCAGGAGCCTTGTGCACGAGAGTTGTTTACCTTTTTACCTGCTATTGTTATTGACACTGGAAATAAATATGGCGACATGCTCCCAAATAGACTCCATTTGCGTTATATTTGAGACTGAACACATGCATCCTATTTGTTGAGAAACCATTTCTCTTAAGTTTTTAATTGTAACTCTTGTTGGATATCAGTCTAGAGTCTAGACCCTTTGTTCGCATTATTATAGGATCTAATTACAAATTAATTTATGAACAAAGTATTCAAACATGTTTGATATTTCAGAGATTCAACGAATTTAAAGGGCAGAATAAACATAAGAATCCTAGGATGTAGACATTGTAAACTGTTGAAGCCCAAACACAAAAGTCTCAAATCTAAAAAATGGAAAGAAGATGTGTGGTTTATAAGGTGTTGGATGGACCTAGTCTCCTGAGCCATTGGCTTTTGAGATAGTGGGCTTCCATCCAATGCCAAGTAAACCCATGTTAGGCCCATGTAATGTGGGCTCACCCCCAGTCCAAATTCCAACATAAACTTTTAAAATTTTGTAGGTTGCGCTTCTATATGACTATCTTTCGTTATTATTTGTATACTTTACACTTCATTTATTTAAGATGGAACGATTATGCACAACTGCTTATCTCTGCTGTCTCAGGTTGAAAATCAATTATATGTTCTGGAGTTCTGGAGGAAATCTCTGAACCCTCTTACATGGATAGAAATACTTCGTCAAGTATTACTGGCAGCTGGTTTTGGATCAAAGAAAGGCTCCTTGAGGAAGGAACCCCTTAGCAAGGTATTAATTAGTTTTGATTATTTTATATGATTAGTCTTATGGTAGCCTCATTTTTTCAGAGTAACCATACCAAAGCCTAGTGTAAGGATAATATATATTTATAGGTCTTTGAATCCATTTGGGCAGACAGTTATTCAAATTATCTATGTCTAGGATATAAGGCTTTTTTGAAATTGCTAGATGCAGAAGTATGGTGTTAACATGTCATGTATATAACAATTCACTTTGATTGCGTACAGTGGATGTTTTTGTCAGAGTTAATTGCTACAGGTTTTAGCATTCTCTTGTGTGCACAAGAGTTTGTACTTTTCTTTTGTTGCATAATATGATCTTCCTGTTTTATGCTCATATCTTGGTTCTTTTATTTCAGGATTTTTTTTCCTTGCATGAAATATGAAGTTTGAAGATTTTTCTTGTTCTTTGTTTGGTTAGGAAATGAGCCTCATGAAGAAGTATGGCCTACATCCTGGTACTATGAAAGGTGAATTGTTCAAGCTCCTGTTAGAGCAAGGAAATAATGGGTTGAGAGTTTCTGAGCTGGCGAAGTCTTTGCCTGTAAGTTTCTCTTGTACAATGATTCTTTGCTCGAGGAGAAATGATGTTGACTTATTGATCAACATCATTATTCTATTCTTATATAATTCGGATGGTTTTGTTTTGAAGATTGTTGAATTGAATCTTGGTCGCACAACGGAGGAGCTGGAACCATTGATATGTTCAACTCTTGCAAGTGATATCACCTTGTTTGAGAAGATCTCATCATCTGCATATCGTCTACGCATCAGTTCAGCAAAGGAAGCCAATGATTCTCAATCAGATACTGAGGACACTGGAAGTGTGCATGATGATTATATTGATTGTGGGTCATCCAGCAGCAGCGATTCTGAGTGTGATTCAGGAAATTTCAGTCCCAAAATACTTGAACATCATTCTCATAAAAGTAAAGGTAACGTGCTTTCTGTGTACACCGAAATTGACGAGAGCCAACCTGGAGAAGTGTGGTTGCTAGGACTTATGGAAGGAGAATATTCTGATTTAAGCATCGATGAAAAGTTGAACGCCTTAGTGGCTCTGCTTGATATTCTTAGCGCTGGATCCAGTATTAGAGTTGAGGTAATCCTCAAATCATCTTAGCTTAACAATGTTTTTAAACTTGATTCTTCATTTTAGTTTTTTGTCCCCCTGTTACACTTTAAAAACAGTTCGGCTGTCATTGTAGAATTATTCTGTGAAATTGTGTTTGGTTCAGCTTATTTTACAGTTCATAAGCCGTTTCAAAAGCTTTTAAGCTGGCTACAAATAAGCTGACGGCCTGTCAGAGCAGTTTATTTCAGCTTCTAAGCTCGTGATAATTGTGATTTTTCTTTATTCCAGCTTATAAGTTGTTCCTTGGCACATATTTTGCTTTATCAAATAACTAAATAGTCTTATCCATTCACGGGAAAAAAACCCTGATCAATTTGCAAGCCAGCTTACAGCCGTTGAACAAAACAGTTCTTTGGTAGTCCTTGGACTTCCCTGACCTGTATTAGTTTGCTGAGATTTGGCCACAAGTGACATAAAGTGACTTGACTCTTTTCTTTTTTGTACTACCTAATGTTCAGGCACCAATTTTAATAGGAAGTTGTAGGGAGGGGCATACTTTTGCAATTTTTGTCTTTAGTTGGACTGAGAGAGTGAGAGTTGTTTTATTGTAGATAGATATCAAATTACAGAGCAGGTGCTGGACCATGGGGTGGTAGGAAGTTTGTGTTGCCTACTTTTGGTTGAAACTGGATTATGAATTTTTGAGATCTTCCAGTCCAAATGAGTAATTAATGGTGATTTTATGCATAATCTAGTTTCCAGATGTCTTTTTTCAAAAAGGAAAAAAATTCTTTGATCCTATGTGGTTGATATATCTGGTCCGTTGTTGCAGTTGTGAGTATTAAAATTTAAAATCCTACAGCCTATATCTATTGAACTTTAGACAATTACCTGCAGAATGGTTGCTGCCCATCTAGAGATAGAAGGGCTGCAGATCCTGGTTTTGGTTTGGTCCTTCTGTTTTCTTTTAGGATTGAGGCTTTTATCTACTTTTTCCACCCTACATCTGCTTGTTGTAATGTCCCAAGTGTCCATGTTGTTAATCAATTTATCCTATTGACCACAATGAGTTAATAATGGTATTCATTACTGTTTTTATGATCACACGTTTATCTATATTTTAATCGCATTAAATTTGTTCTGCATTTTGTTTTCAGGATCTGCCAATATCTACTGTAGAATCGATTCCCAATATTCGCAATTATGGTTCTGGAGGAAAAATAAAGAGATCATCATCACAGAAACGTGACATGCCCAGACCATCCTGGGTCCATGGACAAATGCCTGATGTAAAAGAAGCCCACACATCTTTGGAGTTTAACCCAGTTGATTCTTCTGTGTCATTCTCAAAGTCCTATAGTAAGGAGGATTCCCCTAGTGCAGGAAAAGAATCACAAGAAACAGAAGCTGCAATTGGTTTACACCCAATGCAATCTATATTTTTGGGGTCTGATCGTAGATACAACAGATACTGGCTTTTCTTGGGTCCTTGTGATGAATATGATCCTGGCCATAGAAGGGTCTATTTCGAATCTTCTGAAGATGGTCACTGGGAAGTGATTGATACCGAAGAGGTAACTTGTACCTTTCGTTTATTGACCCTTGGCTGTTAAAATCTCTTTCTGGTTTCATAGGAAATATGAGAAATTAGAATTAAATCATTTAAGTTGTGAGCTCTTTTTTATTCCCCAATGTCTTGTTCAATGCATTATCTGACAATATTTGTTATGTTACTTCAATTGCAGGCCCTGAGTGCCTTAATATCAGTTTTGGATGACAGAGGTACTCGGGAGGCTCATCTTATTGAATCTATGGAGAAGCGAGGAGCTTCTCTCTGCCAAGCAATGTCAAGTAGAATGGCAAATGATGCCAGAATCAAGCTGTTGTCACATGCTGATCACTCTGGTTTGGAAATAGTAAGAGAAGCTAGTTCTTCTCCTGTGTCTGATGTGGACAACCTATGCCTGGCCGAGGTCTCAAAAGATTTGGTACCTCCATGTGGTGCTATAAGTCTTGAAGTTGGGAAGAAGGGGGAAGATCAAAACCGGAAATGGAGTCGTCTCCAAGAATTTGATTCTTGGATTTGGAAACATTTTTACTTGGAACTTAACACAGTGAAATATAGCAAAAGGTCTTATATTGATTCGCTCACTAAATGTGAAACTTGTCATGATCTGTACTGGAGAGATGAGAAGCATTGTAAGAATTGCCATACCACATTTGAACTCGACTTTGACCTAGAAGAACGATATGCCGTCCATATAGCGACTTGTAGGGAGCAATGTTGCGATGATGTGTTTCTGAAGCATAAAGTCCTGTCATCCCAGCTGCAATCGTTGAAAGCTGCAGTTCATGCTATCGAGGTATGGTGTCATGTCTCTTTTATCTTTGTATGGCTCTCTGCATCTCTTTTACTTTCAATTACTTGTTTGTGCTTGCATTTATAGCTTTGTATTTATGTTTTTCTGTCTATTTGACTCTCTTGTGTATGTATCGGTTGTATCCTAAGGCACGAGAAACATTAGCCTGTCTTTTGTGTTATATTTTTCTTTCACAATAGTTTACATACTTGAATATATACAAAGATGGCATTTACAGCATCTTTAATGCAGTTAAAAGTTTGAAAAAGTCAAAATGGCCAGAGTACTGTGTACAGTGTCCCTCCACATATTAGCCTTTTGAGGGTTGGTAATACTTGTTATGACCATTTCAAACAACAGTTTATTTGTTCTGATGACACTAGATGTTTATGGTGCTAGATACTGTTAGATTAAAAAGATTTAAATTCCTCATGTAGTGCTCTCACCAGCATTGCCCTTGTATGTGGAGAGACTCCTTCAATGGTTTAAACATTTGACACCAATGTTTGGATTTGGAGTATATGTGGATAAATGGAATTATTGATATTAGGATGAAAGATAAATTTGGAAGAATTAAGAAGTGCTCACTGACTTAAATTACTGAACTATGCTTGTGGGAAAAGATTGGTGTGTATGAAGTTGAGAAGCCATTATCGACTATTATTGTTGCTGCTTATTTTTCAAATTTCAGGCAAAAGTTTTTTGGATATCCAATGGATATTGTTGTCTTTTCAATACTTTCGATTTCTTCTGTCAAAAAGATCATTTATTTGTAGGATTGTGCTTGATGTAAATAGACATACACGAAGTGCTCACTGACTTTTATGGTGTTTACACTCAATCCAGCGCAATGACCGACTATAACCACTGCGCTCATTGAAGTAGAGTGATTTTTAAGATGTTGCTAGAAGGAAAAGAAAAATGCTGCAGGTACTTGCATTGATAACAGAGAGAGACCTTTGTTTTGGGGTCAAGGGCCTGGATAGGGTAAAATGGTGAGATGGGCTTGAGTTGAGTTAGTTGGCTCTTACAGGCTTGAAGAAGGTTTTAAGGACTTTAATCGAAAGACTTTTGATTTGCCTTGCTAGAGGGTGTTTTGTAATGTACACATGCTTGTTAGAAGTACCACACACACCAGTGATATTGTTGCTATCATGTTTTGTCTCACAGTTAATATACCTTCATTTTATCTGCAGTCCGTTATACCAGAAGATGCCATGGTGGGTGCTTGGACAAAGTCTGCTCATTGGTTATGGGTCAAACGCATCAGGCGCACATCTTCTTTGGTGGAGCTTTTGCAGGTCTTTTCTTTTTCTATTAGATATTGCCCTTGGTATTTTTAGCGGTATCGCTAGAAGTTATTCTCTTTTTTTCTTAGGTAAATCATAGGATGTTGTCATAATCTGAGCAATACATTTTCATTCGCTCTTGCAGGTTGTTACTGACTTTGCTGCTGCAATTAAGGAGGATTGGCTACGTGAATTTCATGTTGCTGAAGGCTCAGATACTGTTCTGCAAGAAATTATTGCATGTTTTCCAAGTATACCTCAAACCTCATCTGCATTTGCACTCTGGTTGATGAAATTGGATTCATTAATTGCACCATATATGGAAAAGGCTCGTTCTTTAAAAAATCAGGAAACGCAGTCCAAATGTACAGGTAAATATGACTTTTGATATCATTTCTTAATGCATGGGATTATAAACATCTTTTCTTTCTTTTTTCATGACATGGGCAATAGATTTTAAGAATATACTAGTGAAGCTCTTGTTGGTCAGGATTTGGGGCTTTGTGCGATTAAAACTTGTGGCTTTATAATGGATCTTAGCTTTGTTTGGTGCCTGAGTTTTTAAGGTACCAGCATAGATGTCAAAATGGTAGCTCCAATGGAGTTTTCTTATTTAGCTTTATGCTGGTTGGAAAATGTGTTGTAGTGTTGATTGGAGGATGTGTTGTAGAGACTTCTGCAAAAGTTGAAATTTCGAGTTTTATTGATATTCATGGAGAAAATGAATTAAGATCTTAGGGGCTTATTAAAGTTTTCAATTCAATGGGTATTTTTTTCAGGGAAACCGGCCTTTCTTAATTTGATATGTTCATAATATCTGGTAATTTGATGAGTGCAAGTAATCATATTGTGTGGAGACTTAGAACTTGAAATAGTAAGAAAAAGATTGATTATACTCGAGCCAATTGGGGAAGTAAAGAATACCAATAGAATAGAAGAAAACTTCTCAACCCCCACTTAAGAGGTGTAGGCTTATGCAATGTCCTATACCCCCAATTATGGAAAGAGAGTGGTTTGGAAACTTTTGCGTGGAAGGCAGCATCAATAGTAAATCATGATAATTGCATAATTGTCGATGTGAAAATGCAACATTCTGTAAGTGGGCTAAGATTAATTTTTTTTATGCATGTCATGTGCGCATTGGTCTTTAAGTATTGAATTCTTGTGATCATCCCCAATTCTATGATGTCAAGATTTATTGACCGAATAAACTTAATTTGTTGTGTCTCAGGTACTCGTGCTGCAAAGCAATAGATTTTTTCACAATCTGGAGCTAATGCAAGTGGCAATACAGGTACGAAATATTGTAGGCATTCAGCTGTGTAGGACAAATGTATTTGCTCTCTGTTGCCTGCTTTTGAAGCAGTAAAACAGTTCATTGTGCCAATTTTACTTTTGAATAGAATGCAAGGATGGAATGCATGCATCTTTGTAAAAAGCAGAGGCTATGACCATTTAAATTTTTTGACCGTTGCTGTACTTCGCCAATTTAAGTAATAAAATGTTGTACAGCACAGAGATGGATAAATATAGAGAGGAAACCAAGTTTTTGGTTAACGAACGTTTACCTTGTTCCCTGTAATAGCAAAATAACCTTCATTGATATTTTGCCGGGAATTATGTCGCAACTCTATTAGTCTATTTTACTTTTGACAGTGGTATTTCCTCAGATGTATCATGCATACTTAACAAGCTACTTGTTGTAATAGGCAAAATAATTTTTTTTACTGATTTACATAGTACATTACCACATAATACAAGATGATACTTTCTTTCTCAAGACCCTTTCCCGTTGAAGGGTTTGCGGCTTGTGTTCTTGATTTTTCCTTTTGTTCAATATTGTTGGCAGTGAGACTAGGATTGATTCGACTTTATTTTCCATGAAAGGTTTGTGCAATCCTTTACATCAGCAATTTGCGTAATTAGTTGGATGTAAATTCATTCCTAAAGAATAATAAAATGGTCGTGCTATTGCTGAAGTTATTGTTGAATTTCTTCTAAACAGCTAAAAGCCTATTTTGTTCAGGATTATTATCAAACGTAGTAAAAAAGTAAGTTATGGGCTCTACTAAAGTAGCTGAGATTCACAGTGGTTTGTATCAACTCTGTTTTCGGTTATAACGAGATATACCCTAATGATATATGCGTGACATTGTTATGCTCTCGTGCACAACACCACCAAGGGAACCATTCCTGGATTCTCTTTATAAACTTGTCAATGTTGCTGTTTTCGCAGGCAATTTTGTAGAGGATAAAAGTGAGCCTTTGCACAACATTATTATTATATATCTAAAATCATGCTACAAGCTCTACAAGTCAAATGCATCAAAGAGATCATGTTTCATCTATAATTAGTTTCAATAGCCACTCTAGTTTGGCATAACCATGTGTATCTCGATTACCGATGTAATTCAGGAATCCAAAATTAGCTGCTCGATCGTCATTTCACCAAACAGAAAGCTTTAATAAATGTTCCACAATTGTACCATATGCCAAAGGTTTAACTATAGTGATGTTACATTTTTATCATGCTCACAGAGCTACCTCTAAGGAAATGACAAGGAAAGCTTGATCTCACCATTGCGCTTTAAGCTATTAAAGGCATAGTATCAAGATGAACTCTTGTGAATCTTCACAATTTCATGAACAGCTGAGAAGTCGAGGTCACCTAGCTCCATGCTCCTTGCCTTCTTGAAAGCCTACAGGGAATTGTAAAAAACCATGTTTCAGTGCAATTTTACAAACAAACTTCCTCTGACATGTAATACTTAACGACGCTGTTTTGAAGAACAGACTGAAACTTGATCACATTCTCATCCCATCTGTCTATATGTCAGCTCTGTACATTGAGAATTAAGAATTGGAGGTAAATCCCATACATAAACTCTGATTCATAGTTCACCAATTTTGTATTTGATGTGATAGAAAGAACAATTCGATTACTGGTGTAAGTTCTAATGATTAGTATACCATTATTTAACCATGTTTGCCTTGCAGGAGCTCTGTGCCGTTTATTTCTTGTTTTAAAAAAATAGGAAGCAGATTGTCTTTTCCAGACGTTCATAATATCATATTACTTAAAATGGCATGGCTATCCAACTCAAAAATATTGCTACCACCTTTTAATGTCTAGAGACAGCCAACTAAGATTTAAGTAAGAATATATAACCTCATTGGCTGCAGCTGCTGCGGGCATTGACACGGCATTTTCATCTCCCAGGGCAAGAGCCAACCTCATGTCCTTCTGCTGATGTTTTAGAGGAAATGCTGGGGAATAATTATTCTGGATCATAGTGGGCCCTTTAAGCCTGAACATTGGATTAGCAATTCCACCTAGATCCTGCCAAGATGCAGGGGCATCAACAGTTGTCCTAAAAACCAACAGAAGTTAACACAAAAAATTGTCGATGGCTTACCAGTACATCAAGAAGAGCATGAGGGTTCAGTCCACTCCTTTCAGCTAGTACAAGTCCTTCTGAGAACGCATTCATCATACTGCAAAGCACAAGTCACAGAAACCAATATCTTCCATTTAAGTGCATAAATACACCAGAATATCAGCAAAGGAAAGTTTAAAATGTCAAAATCATTAATTATCCTACATTGAGTGTACTTTAAACATCTCAGATACAGTTCTAGGCGAATTAAGGCTCCATGGTACAAGACTGTTCTGGTTGGTTACAGTTGGAAATCCTGAAATTCATCTCTGACATACACACTATCAAATATCCAACACTATCATATGGTTATTCCAGCAATCAAGAAAAGATTAATTTTTTTGGAAGTTGGTTATATTTTAGATGGGTATAGAAAAGGACTAGTATGATGGATATGATTTAAGTATCATGATGGGTAAGGATTTCAGCAAGTTTGATTGCTAACACTGATATCTTAGGGGAACTTTTTAACTTCCACTACTACGTAGACAAATCATATAATCCCGATGACAGATAGGCCCATGTTATTACGAAAACAACCCAGAATCATTGATTATCTATACACACATTTTATTAAAAATATGCTGGCTTATATTTTACTGGTTTTGATTTCAGAAAGACTCCACTTCCAAGATCATCCTTATAAAAGCAACAATTACCTGCCCATTATCATGTTGACAACAAGTTTCATTTTTGCTCCATTTCCAACATGACCCAAGAAGAAAGACTTCTTTCCCAAGACGTCGAAAGCAGGGATTGCTTCTTCATACAATGCCTACATTTTGCCAAGCAATAATGATTTACAATGGGAAAAGCAATTGGTGCTAGTAAGTTGCATCTATACAGTTACAGAGAGAAAAGGGGAAGGGGGAAGAGACAGAATAGTCTTTTCTATTGAAAAGATAAATGAGGAATTTTAGGAGTTCACATGCAAATGCCACGATTTTTAACCTAACATCATAATGTTGCATATACAAATCTACAGCTAGCAGTGGCATAAAGGTTTTCAGATAATTATGCCACAGACTCCTCTATCTCAGTTTTATTCTTCCCTATTTTGTTTTGATCATAAGAAATGTAAGAGAATTATTCACATATTGCATGAGAGCAAAACAACCATTCGAGGAAAGCTCCAAGTATGGGAATCCAATGAGATAGACACTACTTTGCTGAATTATCCATCTATCTATTCAAGGATAACATGATACCCAAATCACTGTAATTACTAACAGATTTGAAAATCTATATTGGGATTTTTGCCTTTAGCTACCAGATATATATATGTCTTCAAAAGTAAAACAAAAGCATAGGAGACTGCATTGAGGTTTGCCAACTTTACAGCCTCCATTATTTGGACAAGTTGTTCAATGTATTAGGACATAAAGTATGCAATCTATTGCACTAGAATTAATTCAACAAGCATAAATAATTAAACAAAATATCAATCTACCTCATCCCCAGCAGCAAGAATTACTAGTTGACCATCTTCTGCAGGTTTTTTGCTGCCTGATACAGGAGCTTCAAGGAAAGAACCGCCCTTGGCTGTAACCGCCTGTAAGATACCAGCTGCAAACCTTAGTTTGATAATATATCTAAAGCTGGCTCAATGTTATGTCTATCATACGACAAAAACAAGTAGCATCAAATGTGACAGAGGCCTCATAAGCTATATAAAGATGTCAAAGGAAAGTATCTGCAAATTTTATGAATAACGAAAGAAAGAACATACCATTCAAAACAAGTTACAAATTTATAAGCTGGTTGCTTGTTGACATCTCTGACAATGTAAGTATCTTTTTTAGAACCATGGTTATTTACGGGAACATTGAACCTCAATCGCTAATTTCTAAAGCATCAAAAACACCAACACTGAAACAAGACTATGTATTTAATGATTAGAGTTACAAGACCATTGCTGAAATAAACGAAGTCACAAAACGGGCTGAGAGTCTGAGATGAAACGGATGAGCAGCAAGTGGTAATACAAACCTTGTGAATCTTTGAGGAAGTATCATCATCCACTGTTGACATGTCAATATACCCTTTTCCACTGCCGATTTGCTCAAGAACGCCATCTTTGTCGAAAACCACCTAAGTGATCACCACAAACAAGGAAAACTTTAAGAAGAAAAATTCATTAGTGTAAACAAGAAGAGCTGCAGACTGCAGTAGAGATACGGACAGAAAGAGCAGCTGAAGGATCAGATAAAATTGCAACTGTAATGTTGCACTTTTTGACTACAGCTGCAGGGGTATCTCCAATTGTGGCCCCAAACTCCACCAGTTCTTCACACTGACAATCAAAAGAGCAAAACAGAAATCCTTAAGAGTTCAATTTCAAACTACTTAACACAAGAAATAACACGAATTTCACCGAAACTATAACCAGGTGATATCATGGCCTCCAAGTCTCATCAGCTTAATGAACTAATCTGTACTTAAGCTTTGCAAATTGTTAGAAACCGAAACAGAGGGAAAAAAAAAACAATCTATAATCATATTGGTCTGTAGATTCTCGAGATGATTCTAGGAAATACATGCATAAAATCAATCAAAATCAAAAGACGGATCATTACTGCATACTACATAGTAGAACTACTCCCTGTGAGAAATCGAAACAGAGAGAACAGTCTATAATCATATTATTCTATAGATTCTCGAGATGATTCTACGAAATACATGCATAAAATCAATCAAAATCAAAATACGAATCATTACTGCATACTACATAGTAGAACTTGACTGGGAGTACCTTAGCGAGCGTCCTGTTCCAAACAGTAACCTTGAAGCCATTCTTAAGTAGATTCATGGCCATAGCCTTTCCCATTATCCCGAGCCCCAAAAATCCTACCTCCATCTTCTTCTTCTTCTTCTCCTACCTCTCTTCCTGTGAAATTTTTTGGCTCAAACAAACACAGCGATCTCACTCTCTGATCGACTGATAATCAGAGTCCACGTTTATAGAAGGAAAGCATCCTTCACATAAAAATAAAAGGTAATTATAATAAGAAATAGATAGCCATCAAAGGATTAAAATAGAATTATTGATTCTTTCGGCATTAGACAACAATGGAAGGATGAATTATTTATATTCTTAAATTGTCTTGATTTGTTTAGGTGCGTTCGATTTTGGGGAATTAGGATTGGTAGTTGATGAACAGATCGATGCGTGCCACGTCATATTTTGTCCGTTATTTTGTCCTCCACTAATTTCGGATTCCACAAAGCAGGAATGTTAGCCTATGTTATACTTTTGGCCAATTGCTGTGACCCACGTGTACTATGTCATGCTCCTGAGTCATGACTATGATGTTTGGAGGGCCGGGCTTCGTTCAAATTAAGGGCTCAAATTCTTGGGCCTCGGGCTTGCTATGCCTTGTTTGAGGCAGCATAATCCAGGCCCTGCCATTGCAGAGAATACACTCCGGGCCTAAAAGGTAGCCCAATATTACAATATGTGCCAATAGGATAGTCCAATATAGGCAAAGGGCTCTAGAGTAAAGAGAATGCTTCGCTGGCCCGTTTAAGCCGGGCCGTTATATTCTTGGGTCTTCACAACGGGCCTATGGCTGATACTGCTGACAAGCAAGGAGGCGAAGGCAGCTGAAAAGAAGGCTCCACCACCAAAGCCAAAACCAGCTGCAAAAGCGTCGGCTAAGCCGCTGCCATGGATGATGGAGGAAGAAATAATTCCTGCAGTAAGAGCAATTTTTGAAGCTCAAGATGACATCTCTGAATTAGAGCTTTCTTTCCAAGAAAACAGGGTAAGTCTGCTACTTTCTCATTTACTGCATTTTACCTATAACATGTAACTCATTCCTTCTTAATCCCCAACCCAATACTGTTTCTAATCTCTTCCTGATTTCCAGTTCTTGTTTTTATTTTCCCCTTCAAAATAACAGTTGGACGGTTCCTTTCTAAAGCACGACAATTCATATTCATTTCTAGCATTCTTTCCTGGTTTTGACTTGCTTTCAAAAACTGTGCATTTGTTCTCTTACTGCAACTTATAGAGAGTTGAGCTCTGTTATCTTGTCCCAAAGCAGGTCCCAAAGGGTTTTCCCTATCCTCCAGTCCAACAGCTCAGGAGCAAGCACAGTTGAGGCCTTCCTCATTGATGAGAAGAAAATCACTTCACAACACGTTTTCTGGGTTGAAAAGCGTTTGGCAGCTCAAGGGATCATCCCAGTTTGCAAAGAATAAGCAGACGAGTCTATAAAAGAAATATTAACACATCAATCATCAAACACAAAAGGTCTCGTAGTATTTTAGATTCCATGAAAATTGTTGAAAAATGCAAATCCATAAAATAGCTACATAGGGTCCATCTGAAAAGCACAAGCCCGATTAAGATAAAGTACAATGTTGCCGTTGGACCATGGTTATACAAAATAAATTACATCTGGCATTGAAACAAAGCACAAGAGTTCAAAAGGTACTTTAACCATGAGGCAAACATAAGTTGATTTTGTAAAGTTCATGGGAATGTTAATAGTCAGAACCAGTATTAGCTTTAGCCATGGCATGGCGAAGTTCAGCCAAGAAGTCCATCCGCAACCCAGAAGAATCTCCAGCACTATTTGCTTGAGACATGAGCTGAGGAGAACAAATCCAAAATAAAGAGAGAGAAAGCGAGAGAGAGAGAGAGAGAGAGAGGGGCAAAGAAAGTATCGTGTATACCTGGTGAGGAAGTCTGAAATGCCCCCATGCTGATGGGCTACTTCCAGAGTACATAACTGGCCTCTCTGAACATATAAGCTAATCAGTAATTTTAAACGTTTTAAAGCACAAATATTTTAGACAAGCCACTGTAAATGGGGGCAGTTAATTATCAATTTGACCTCAAAAATTTTGAGCAGGACCTCATTTCTTCCAATATACTCGAGTTTCTTCACTTATTTTTTGTGTTCAGATGGAAAGAAAAGAAACAAACAACTCTGGTACAATAAGGCAGCAATAAAAGCTGTAAATCTCATACAATATCAGTCAACCACCAATAATTTCTAAGAACGCTACTTCTTTTACAATCATAGAGATTTCATAGTGCCAAGACAAAAGACGCACAAATATAGATGATATAAGTAAGTATTTCCAAAACCAAATAGTCAAGGGCGGATTTAGGGGGGGACTACAGCCTGTTTGGTAATTATATATATATACTTACATATATATACACATATATGCATGCACATATATACACATATATAAGGATACATGCATGCATACATACATATACATATAGATATATACTACTATAATTATACATAAATAAATAAAAATACAATTATATACAAGTTCATACCTAAATATACACTTAGCGACCTAAAAAAAACACACTCCGTACCTACTCTCCTTCGTTGGTGCAAGTGTGTAACCGTATTGCTTCGTAAGTTCGTCTCAAGACTCTCAACTAACAATAAGCCTAAATGTCTAATCAACTAATTTCAGTAACTTGTACTATCAATTAAATAGATGTAATGAAAATAGCCTAAAAAAAAATTCTGAGGGCGCTGCCCCCGGACCCCCACCAACTTTTAACAGTCCCCCCTAACGTGAATTCCTGGTTCCGCCCTTGCAAATAGTTATTCTCAAATTAAATCCCAACACACCAACTTCCAGACCAGTTAAGCAGTCACAAAATAATGAAACTTCAGGTTCGCTCCACACTCACCAGATAAATCTATTGTCGTATCATTATAGAAATTCATTGCAGCTGCCCAACCTGCACATAAAAATGCATAAAACGGTAATTACATGACAAAAAATTGCATGCATATGACCTTAAAATCACCAGACCACAAGTCCATCACTCTCAGTAGAAAGTTGCTAATTATACTTAGATAATCTGCAGAACAAATTCAGAATGGCACAATGAATGTAAAGGCTAAGACTACTGGGTAAAATTCTCAAACAAAAATCAACTCTGCATCTCAAAGGTGGAGTAAAGAAACCCCAAAAACACCTTCACATTTCTGAGAAACCCAAGCTCTCAAGGTCATGGTTATATTTTTTAAGTAGCAGGGACATCCTGATTCCAGTACAATTATTAGTAGACTGCATGAACATACAGCAGAATTTGTTCTGCTCATTGGAATACCGAATAAATTCAATTTGTTTCCAGATTATCAATTACTTGATATATGACATCCATTTAAGGTCATTGCTATATGGTACTTTTCAAAAAATAACTCTAAAGATGGAACAACATACAAATCAATATAATAGTTTAATACAAGCATCCATGCAAAGGTAGTGGAAATGTACGTTCATTCAAAAAATGAGAAGCTGCACTGTGGGAACACCCTTCTAAAGCTATTAGCACTGGATGAGTGTTCTCGTTCAAGAGGCTGCTGCTCCCCGTCTCACCATGTTCTGCAGCAGGAATATTTCTTAAAGTGACAGACTGATTCTTCTCTGCATCAATCCCACAAAAAAAATTTAGCATATTCAAGTTGATCTGCAAATTTTAATGAAACCTCAATTTACACATGACAATCAGTGTCAGGGCTCAAAATTTACTATTGTTACAAAAGGCATCTGATCTGCATGACAAGCTCAAGAACATTACACTAGAACTCAACTACATTATCAATAATGAATCAGTATAACTTTCCTATAACAACTTCTAAAACGCGAGTAAAATACATAATGAAACACACACCCACAAGAGCAGCAATAGCTTTAGAAAAAGAGACAGAAAAAATTAAAACTACTTCAGCCATAACATGCCTTTTAATGATGATGAGAAAGTAGCCAGTTCCTGCGGAAAGATCAATGGGACCCAGCGCAAAACAGCAACGGCATGAAAGTATGAAACAGAAAAGAAACAATTGAAATTTCGGCTGGCACATCCTTGGAAAGATAAGGGAGGGGAAAAAATTCACCCATGTATGATTTTTCATTTGAAGCACATAATTGGGATGTAATAACTTTCACCTCCAGACCCCAGTTCCCATCAATTAAGTGGAGTAAATGTTGAAGGTAAGGAAACCAACTGGAGGTATTTGAGCCACCATCACCCCCAAAAACCATAGCTTTAGCTTTATTTTAAAAAACTAATAAACGAAAATGTCCAACGATAACTATAATTTAGAGTGTGTACGAGCACACTGCAGTTCTAAAGGAAGAACCGGAATAAAAAATCAATGTTGAAAGCTAATATATCATATTTGAGACTAGTAAAAACACTAACCTGCTGATTTGCGCCTATTGAGAGACCGAGTTCTGTAACGTCCAGTAAAACAAAAAGAAATGCACGATAATTCATATAACGCATCAAGAAGGTTTGAACAAGTTAACGATAGATCAGAGATAGAGAGAGAGAGAGAGAGAGAGAGAGAGCGTTTGCCTTTGATTGGGAGGTGCATAGCGCTTGATAACTGGTTCAGCCACAGCAGCAGACGTCGTTGAATTGTCCAGCATCATCTCCACCCTTTCTCTCGCTCTCTGTCTCTGTCTCTCTCTCTCCCCCTTGGACTTTCTCTGTTACACAGTTACAGTTTTGCCCCGTTCAATAAAATAATAAAATTGATTATTTTTACATTAACGGATTGACCCCTATTGTTTGACACGATTTCAGTTGTGCCCCTCTGGGACTCTGGGTGTTCTTTTTAGAATTTCAACCTCGTAGTTTTTATTTTCTATTTTTTCAAATTCAACATTGCTCCCCTAAAGTGACTAATATGTGACCTAACAAGCTTTCTCTGCTTTGGTCTCCATGATTTTGAACAGCTTCGATGGCATTATTCACAAATCACAACCGCCGCTGAGAGATTTTGTGAGTCTATTAGAATTAGGGCTGTTATTGGTACGGTTACCGTTAACAATTACGGAATACCGTTACCATACCAATTCTTTTGGTAACTCAAAAAATGTTACCGTTACCGTTACCGGAAGAGTCGGTATACCGATCGATCGGTAATGGTAAGTCGGTAATTGGTAAATTTACCAATTCTTAAAACCTATTTAAAAAAGAGAAGAAAAAAAAGCATTTATGCTTAAGAGTCATTGTATGAGACTATAACACTTTGATCTTGTATACAATACCAATAATAAAATTGATAGATTAATGAGAAGGATCATTGTGCTACATGTGAATCAGAGAAAAGATCTATCAATCGGAGAAAAAAAGAAAGGAGAATTCACATAACATTATTCCAACAATCTATAACAGAAAATCTTTCATTTCATTAATTTCTAATATTTTTAGTATCCGAAGTGTTTTAAACTCCACAGCAGGAAAGCTAGAAGAAACAAGATAAATAAAAGATAAAAGACCATAATGGAAAGAGAGAAGAAAAGCCTGTAATCAATACCAACAAAGCATTTTGTTATGTAACAAACACTGCTTTAAAGTTAATGAAATTGCTACGAGTGATATATAAATAATAACACTAAAAATAATCAATGGTCTAGATTAAATTAGATTAATCTAATAGTCATAATTAAATAAAACTAAAACTAAAAATAATATTAATATATATGTCGGTAATCGGGAAATTTACCGGTTTTGAACTTTGCTTACCGTTACCGTTACCAAAGTCATCGGTAAATTTACCGTACCGAACAATTGGTAACGGTATACCAATCTTTTGCTATTTTCGGTAACCAATACGTCGGTAATGGTATACCAATGGATAATTTACCATACCAATAACAGCCCTAATTAGAATCCGAAACATCATTCCTTTTAAGGGTTTGGGTTTAGCTGAAGTAATAAAGGCCCTGTAGTCAATCTATACGGGACCGAAGCCCAAATTAGGGTTATGGGCTTTGTGGCGAAAGAAGGGCCTGAAGGCATATATGAAAAATTATTCAGCTTGGGCTCCAAGGGGCGCTTTGTGAATTATTTTAGGTTCCATTTCGCCATATTCTAGACTGGACTGGACCAAGGCCCATTGGAATTACTGCAAGTGAAGGGCCGAGGCCCGAAAGACATATTGTTATTTAGATCGTGCCGGGCGTTTGTGAATCTAACAACACTAGATTTTTTGAGGACTTGGGAGGCAATGCCGAAGTAGTAGTATGGTCGAGAAGTTGCCATTTGGCACAGGAGACGTTGTGTCAGCAACATCAAAGGTTATCAATATCGTTTATCTAGTTATTCATCCCACGTGTGCACACCCAGTTGGACAACCAGATCACAACCTAATCTTAAACTTGGCCCACCTCTCAAATACACCAGGATTTCAAGCCCTCAAGTAGTGGCCTGGATTCATTCCAACTCTGCCTGCCTTGTTTATTGTAGGCAAGAGCACCATAATTCTTTTCAGTTCTCAATATAAAATTTTCGTAGAAAGCAAGGGGAAGCAAAGAAGAAGAAATGGCAACTCAAGCACTGGTATCATCCTCTCTGACCTCTTCAATGGAGGCTGCTAGGCAAATATTTGGAGCAAAACCAATTCAGTCTCCAGTTGGGTCATCAAGGAGAGCTCCCTTTGTTGTCAGGGCTGCTTCCACTCCCCCAGTCAAGGTCCTTAATTTCATCAAACTCACTTTTTGGGTTTCTAATTTTCTATTACTCAATTACATACCTTACTAATTAAAGACTTTGGTTATACTATTTTGCAGCAAGGAGCAGACAGACAACTGTGGTTTGCATCCAAACAAAGCCTTACTTACCTGGATGGCAGGTAAACTCATGCACCCACATCAGTTTTGTCTTGACTATCAGACGAATTCTAGTTAGCATTTGATGCTGAATTTGATTTTACAGCCTCCCTGGTGACTTTGGATTCGACCCACTAGGACTCTCTGACCCTGAAGGCACTGGAGGGTTCATAGAGCCAAGATGGTTGGCCTATGGTGAGATCATCAATGGAAGATATGCCATGTTAGGTGCAGTTGGTGCTATTGCTCCTGAGATTTTTGGGAAGCTTGGACTCATTCCTCCAGAAACTGCCCTCCCTTGGTTCAAAACTGGTGTGATTCCTCCTGCTGGGACATACAACTACTGGGCAGACCCATACACACTGTTTGTGTTTGAGATGGCACTAATGGGTTTTGCAGAGCACAGAAGATTCCAAGATTGGTATAATCCTGGTTCTATGGGTAAGCAGTATTTCTTGGGATTGGAGAAGGGTTTGGGAGGGTCTGGCAATCCAGCTTACCCTGGAGGACCATTCTTTAACCCTCTTGGATTTGGAAAAGATGAGAAGTCACTGAACGATTTGAAGCTGAAGGAGGTGAAGAATGGAAGACTAGCTATGTTGGCAATCGTGGGTTATTTCATACAAGCTCTTGTTACAGGAGTTGGGCCATTCCAAAACCTTCTGGATCATTTGGCTGATCCTGTCAACAACAATATCTTGACTAACCTCAAGTTCCATTAAGCCTTGCAGTTGTTGGTTGTCAGTTGTCACAGGTCAACTACCTCCCTTTCATCTCTTGTTTCATCCCTTGTGGTCTACTGTAATTTCCTGTAAGAAACGATGCGTGAAGGACTTAATACATTGCATGTTTAATGTAAGCGACTCTCAAAACGATGTGTGAAGGACTAAGTAGTAAATACATTGCATGTTTAATATATGCGACTCAGTCATTTATAACATCAAGCATCTTGGCCTAGGATATATAACAGAGACCAATTGCAGGTGTAAGCAATTCAAATAATATTGATGGCAATTATCCTGCCATTCCAGGGAAAAAAGGGGGGGGGGGAACCTCAGGATTCTTAACACCCACAATGCTGCAATGCCTGTAGCAAAATCAATGGTCCGAATGTGGAAGAAGAACAGCATTTTTCATATCGAGCCTCTGGTTAAGAGGAGAAGAACAATTGTAATTCTACAAAAACTAAGACATTGTATTTTGTGATTCCCAAGCAGATGTGCGAATTCTTGCAATGGGCGCTAACTTAAGTACGCACTATGCAGTAACTTATATTTTAGAACATAGTTGTAAGTTTGTAACAACTGGAGAGGCAAAAACTTCCCCAGCTCTTCAAAGTTAACGTCTACTTTCATGACCTTCAGGTTGACAGGTGAGGAACACATGCCACCACTCAAAATAAAGGTCAAGCATGGCTCAAACTAAGCAGATAACATCACTGGTTCATCTGCAGTGGAATCCACAGGCCTGCAAAACCATTAGCCATGACCCTTGAATTATGAGAAATACAAATTCTTCAGCAGGCGATTACGATCATGTATCAGGGAGCTTGGCCTCAAGTCAAGAACCGAATAGACAACCAACATACGACAGTAGTAAAAGACTATCAGAAGTAGAATCAACTAGGGAGAAATAAACCATACACTTTAAGCATGGAGGACAACATGTGCCATCAAGTAGAGGTGTATAGTCTCTACCTTCGAATAACATCTTCATAGTACTTACGCAAACGACCCTCTACCATTTTTTCTATTGCCATCTGAGACTTCCCTGTACTTTCTGCCTGAGACCACACCAGTGAATAGCTTGAATTTTCAGAAGCAGGAACATAATAATATGAAAAGGCAGTTTATAACTTATACACATTATAACTTAAATTCATCAACATACAAATACAAGTAAATGCACACACAGAGACCATGTTGGCAGACTCATCATAGAATATTGCTAAACTTTGCTGTTTTCAGCGAAACCATGACCATGTTAATCGAACAAATTCCAACACGGTTGACCATGTTAATGATGAAAAAACTGAACCACCAGAATGTGAAACCAGGGAACTAAAAAGAAGGATAGCAATATATCATAGAAAAAATAACCTCCAAATTTTCGGCCCTAACAGGATATACAGGAGAAGCTTGCTACAAATCATCAACCAATAGAACTCGCCTTGCTAAAGGCAAGGCCTACAAGAACACTAAAAATTAAGCAGCTTTAAATAAAATTGTGATAAATAGTAGTCACAAAGTTTCAACAATCTAACAACAGAGATAATATAAGCAATTAAAATAGTCACAAACATAAACACTAACCAAGTACTGAAAGATTTTCTTTCTAGCAACAAAGTCAGTCTCACAGTTAAGTTCAATCACAGCAGCCTTCCCCTCATTCTGTGCCAAGGCTAGCAAGCCCTCCGAGGCTGTCCGGGATGACTTTTTCCACGCTAGAACCTTCCCTATTTTCCCCAGCTACTTCTGTGCAGCCTCTGCATCGCAATTGAAGCCTCGATAAGCACACATAAACCACAAAATCCAAACTTCAATAAAAAAAAAAAGTATTACCTATGTCCCAGTTGCAATCAACGAGAGCCAACTTGACGTCCTTGATGGGGGCGCTGGTTTGTTCCCTCAATTGCTTTATCAGATTCATTTGACCCGATGCAGCAGAAACTTGAGAGGTGAATCGACGCGATAGCAAAGCAAAAGGAGACACTGAATGGGTTTTACTCTCCGTAACTTGAGAAATTGCAAGTAGAGTAACTGCGCACGGAGCTACTCATTCTGGAGCTAATTATTTTCTGATTAGAACTTCTCTCAGTTCGAGAGAGAGCCATTTCGATTTTCAATGAGTGTGTTTACACGCTAGTGGTTTGACTTGCAAGTGAGAACCAAACAACAACAACCAGGGTTTAAGGGTTTGAGGCAATGTTTAGAGTATATTCTACTTTTAAACGTCCTCACTCCTCCCCTAAAATTTCCAAGCAATTTACTTGCGAGAGGTGAAACGAACGGCTACCGGGAAGTTGAGCTTCGTGGTTGTTGTAAACCTTCGTCGCCGTGATCTATTCCGGTAACGGAGCACCTAGGAATAGGATTAGGAGGATGGCTCTTCGGGCTATAATGGTTGGGGCCGTTGGGCTCCAACTTGTATAGAGTACCTGTCTGAGCCCCTTCTTTGGTAAGGGAAAAAGTCAAAGGAATCAAAGATTGAACTAGAGTTGAAGCAAGACACAAAGGAGGTGGGATCTGTTAATAAATCAAAGATCAAACTGGTTTTTTAAATTTGGTTCTCACACATCCACTGATGTGGAACATCGTTGTGAAATACCACATCGGTGATATGTGGTTTCAAGTTTCAGTATATAAGTTAAGCAAACCTAACATTAGTCAATCGGTTTTCTAGTGGCTAGTTAGACCTACTTGTTGTTGGGCTTGGGCCTGGATTTACATCAGAGCAGGTTTCGAAAACACTTGCAGCCAAGGCCCACGGGCAGTTGGCACATGCCAAGCCCCGAGGGGCGGATGACTGGTCGTGTTGTCTGCCGCGGCCCAGGCCCCTGTGGGGACAGATGACTGGGCATGGCACGGCCCGGAGGGTAGCAGCGGCGTGTCGTAGATGGTGAGAATTATGTGGAACATCGTTGTGAAATACCACATCGGTCGTCTGTGGTTCCAACATTAGTCAATCGGTTTTGCCCGGAGGGTAGCAGTGGCGTGTCGTAGAGGGTGAGAATGATGTGGAACATCGTTGTGAAATACCACATCGGTCGTCTGTGGTTCCAAGTTTCAGTATATAAGTTGGGCAAGCCTAACATTAGTCAACCGGTTGTTGTTGGGCTTGGGCCTGGATTTACATTAGAGCAGGTTTCGAAAACACTTGCAGCCAAGGCCCACGGGCAGTTGGCACATGCCAAGCCCCGAGGGGCGGATGACTGGTCGTGTTGTCTGCCGCGGCCCAGGCCCCTGTGGGGACAGATGACTGGGCATGGCACGGCCCGGAGGGTAGCAGCGGCGTGTCGTAGATGGTGAGAATTATGTGGAACATCGTTGTGAAATACCACATCGGTCGTCTGTGGTTCCAACATTAGTCAATCGGTTTTGCCCGGAGGGTAGCAATGGCGTGTCGTAGAGGGTGAGAATGATGTGGAACATCGTTGTGAAATACCACATCGGTCGTCTGTGGTTCCAAGTTTCAGTATATAAGTTGGGCAAGCCTAACATTAGTCAACCGGTTTTACCGATTTTCTAATAGCTAGTTAGGCCTACTTGTTGCTGGGCTAAGGCCTGGATTTACATCAGACACCGTCCAAGAAAATAATGAACGGGTGGGATCTGTTATTGGCTAATTAAAATGCTGGAACCTATTAAGTCAACGATTGGTCCCCCACAAAAGGCCTGGATTTACATCAGACACCGTCCAAGAAAATAATGAACGGGTGGGATCTGTTATTGGCTAATTAAAATGCTGGAACCTATTAAGTCAACGATTGGTCCCCCACAAAAAGGGACTTTGTAGTGTTGACTTGGCAGGTGGTTGAACGGGTGGGATCTGTTATTGGCTAATTAAAATGCTGGAACCTATTAAGTCAACGATTGGTCCCCCACAAAAGGGAACTTTGTTAGTGTTGACTTGGTAGTTGGTTGTGCCTGTAGTAGACTAATACAGAGAGTTGAAAAACCAGGACCTCCATCCATTTCTCTCGACCTTGCCTAAGCACGAAATATATTAAGTAGCATACAGAGAGAGAGGGTAATACCTCTCGCGTTTTGTTCCTTTGGCAAAATCCGGAACAAATTCTCAGTTGGAGTCATCTGGGCTTCATTTCTACGTATTCGAGCCGTGTGGTATCCACCCGAGACCATCTGTGTTGCCGGCCATTGATACTGCATGAATTTTATAGATATGCCCCCAAGGTACTCCCTAATCTCGATTGATTAGCTTTCTCTTCTTTGTATTTCTCATTTCATGTGTAGATATTCGCGTTCGTGTATCTATAGATTCGTCTTCTGTAGATCTATTTTGTGGACTGAGTTCTGTTACTGTGAGTTTTTGTACTTTGTGGTCTTATTTGATTAGGCAATTTGAATTTGAGTTTTCTTGTATCTCAATTTTGTCATGTCTGTTGGTTATCTGGAAATCAATTTTCCGTTGACTTTATCTGATGTGTTTTGCTTGTGTGTAAGAAGGTTCTGATTCGTAGTTTGAGCAGTTGAAGCATTGGATAATGGATCCAATGCTTGAGAATTGGATTTGTTGGATAATTTATTAGCTATATTTGGTGTAACTTGAATTATTTTTTTTAATTCTAGGAATTGTTGTGTTCTTTCACCTGAGTTTGGATATTCAGATCAAAGAAGCTGACATTGGTGATCCTTTTTATCTGTAGATTTGATGGTTGATGCGTCCCTTAGAGTAGTGTAGACTGAGCATTATTTCAGAGATCTGGTTTATTAGATGACTTTCTTGATGACATCAAAAAGTAAGACGACCAAAATCTTCTGGGCTCTCCTGTTTCTGGTTCTCTTTGCCCATGCATGCGTTGGGTTTTATCAGCCAGAAAGCTACATGCACACCTTTGCACCTGGTGATCACATATCTGCTAAAGTTAACTCATTGACTTCTATTAATACTGAGCTTCCATTCAGCTACTACAGTCTGCCTTACTGCAAACCCCTTGGTGGAATCAAGAAGAGTGCCGAGAATCTTGGACAACTCCTTATGGGAGATCAGATTGTTAACTCGCCGTACCGATTTCGGATGAATGTCAATGAGACTGTGTTTCTCTGCATTACACATCCATTGAGTGAACATGAGGCTGAGATTTTGAAGCAGAGAACCCGTGATCTGTATCAAGTGAATATGATTCTAGATAATCTTCCTGTGATGAGGTATGCAACACAGAATGGGGTTAAAATTCAGTGGACAGGATTCCCAGTTGGGCATATAGCATTTGGCAGTAATGATGATTACATTATCAACCACCTCAAGTTCACAGTCTTGATCCACAAGTACGAAGGAAGTGGTGTAGAGATTATCGGTACTGGGGAAGAAGGTATGGGTGTGATTTCTGAAGCTGATAAGAATAAGGCTTCCGGTTTCGAGATTGTTGGTTTTGAGGTACAACCTTGTAGTATCAAGTATGATCCTGAAGCGACGACAAAACTCCACATGTATGACAACATTCCATCTGTGAGCTGCCCCTTTGAGCTTGACAAGTCTCAAATAATAAGGGACCAAGAGAGAGTATCCTTCACTTATGAGGTTGAGTTTGTGAAAAGTGATATTAGATGGCCATCTCGATGGGATGCTTATTTGCAAATGGAAGGTGATAGTATTCACTGGTTTTCAATCCTTAATTCTCTCATGACGATTGCAATTGTGTTCGTCATATTCTTATGGATTGTGAGAAGGGATTTGACTAGATATGAAGAATTGGAAAAAGAAGCTCAACCACAGTTGAGTGAGGAGCTTTCTGGGTGGAAGCTCGTTGTGGGTGATGTATTCAGAGAACCAGAGTGCTCCAAACTTCTTTGCGTGATGGTTGCCGATGGGGTACAGATTGTGGGTATGGCAGTTATCACTATTGTTTTTGCAGCCCTTGGTTTCATGTCACCGGCATCACCACGAGGAATGCTTTTGACAGGGATGATAATTCTTTTCCTTTTATTGGGCATTATTGCTGGTTATGTTGGTGTACGAATGTGGAAAACCATCAAGGGAACTTCAGAGGGGTGGAAGTCAGTTTCATGGTCAGTTGCATGCTTCTTTCCTGGAATCGTCTTTGTTATCCTTACAGCATTAAACTTCCTTCTCTGGGGCAATAATAGTACTGGTGCTATCCCAATTTCCACATATTTTCTACTGCTGGCTCTCTGGTTCTGCATATCAGTGCCACTCACCCTCTTGGGAGGATTTTTTGGCACACGAGCTGAGGCCATCAAGTATCCTGTGCAAACCAACGAGATACCTCGGGAAATTCCAGCCCGCAAATATCCATCATGGCTTTTGGTTCTTGGTGCTGGAATCCTTCCTTTCGGAACTCTCTTCATTGAGCTTTTCTTCATCCTCTCTAGCATCTGGCTTGGGAGGTACTATTATGTCTTCGGGTTCCTGCTGATAGTTCTTTCCCTGCTGGTGGTTGTTTGCGCTCTAGTATCGGTGGCCTTAACCTATATCCATCTCCGTCTGGAGAACTGGCGGTGGTGGTGGAAATCTTTCTTCGCCTCGGGTTCGGTAGCTCTATACGTCTTCCTGTACAGTGTTAATTACATGGTTTATGACCTACAGGGTTTGAGTGGTCCTGTGTCAGCCATGCTCTATCTCGGATATTCATTGCTCATGGCAGTCGCGATCATGTTGTCTACTGGAGCCATTGGCTTCCTCATGTCCTTCTACTTTCTGCACTACCTCATCTCATCCGTAAAGATTGACTAGCACAATTGCCTTTCGTGATCTTCGTCAACCAGTCAAGATTTAAACAACAGCAGTCCTCGCCAGAGTAGTTTATAACAGAAAATTTGTGGGCTGGGAGGTGCTTGGCCTTTTTTTCTTGTAGTGAACTAATAGTGTGTTTTGCGTTTTTTATAATAAATCTACGACGACCAAAGCATTTAGCTGAAAATCATGTAATTGATCCTCATGAATTCCCAAAATATATTTTGGCCAGAGCAAGACTTGAATCCATTTATATACATTCCCAATTGATTGGGAATGATAAACTGTAGCACCCGATTCGAGTGGTCAAGATTATAAGTCTCTGCAATGCGATATAGGGCGGATGTAAAATTTGAGTAAGGGAGCAATTGCCCCCTCCTTTACTTTATGAAAAAAAATATCTAAGATACTATTACTTTGTTGAATTTTGCCCCCTTTATTTTTAAAAAGTACTCTATATATTATTCATTCTTTCAATTTTGCCCGCTTTTAAATCATATTTTTCCAAATCCATCTTCATTAGACTTTTTTATTCCAAATCCATTAGATTTCTATATACAAAGTCCATAAAGTCGAAAGAGCTAAAGGCCACTTTACTCTCTCAACTAGTCCACAAAGTCCAACCCATTTAACTTAACTCAATTGCATTTTGTTTCTCTCTATCTCTCGACTTTTAACTCTATCTTAAAGATATCAAACTAGCAAAATGAGTAGTGACGTTGACGGTCAACGAGTGAGCTATGAGTTTGTGACGAAGTGATGGTTTGACGACAACATGGTGCATTCGTATTCAATTGGATCTAGTAATACCAATGGACAATGATAATGAACTTTTCAACTTTTGAGTCATTTAAAAACAGTACTTCTCAACAATTTTCCCCTATAAATGGTGTTAAAATTTTTTTGAGGACGTTGGCTCTGAACCTCCGACAAATTGTTTGTCCCCATTTGTCTAGAACTCTAGTTCTGCCCTTGAGTGCAATGTCAAGTTTGGTAGTGCTTAACGAGCTATACGATGAAGCTAAGTCTATTGTCCTACATCATCCAGAAGAAGATGTAAAGTAGATAATATAATAAGTCAAACTTTCAAAGTAGTTTCATGGGCTCAAATTAATATAGGTTGGTCCTAGACCTAGGAAGACAAAGTCGTGTAAACCAACATGAAATAGATTTCGTCCTCAAATGTATTATTGAATATTGAGCACCCTACCTAGTCCGGAAAGAACTATTTTGGGCTTGGGCTCATTACTCATTAAGCCCATTTATTGATTATCCAGCCCAATAGTCTCGTGTCTCTTGTAGGTTTGGGAAAAATGGGTTTTTTCCTAATAAATAAAGGAAAAAAGAGGTTAATTAAAGACAAATTTGATGTACGTTTTTATCAGAGAATTGAAAACTTCTGGAAGAAAATTAGATGAAGACAAATAATTCCTCTCAAACTTCTATAAAGAAATAACAACTATGAACTAACCACATGTGCAGAGCACTAAATAACATAAATTATTTATGTTTATAAAAAAAGCATAAATTATATTCTTTCAATTCAAGAAAATTAAGCAGTAATATCCAAAACAAGAGTTGACCAAGCACAAAATGATTGTAACAACAAAAAAACTAACAAAATATTCTCTACTTAATAGTTAATTAATAGCTAATTTTTCTTAGAGTCACTTTTAGGTTTTGACTTGCTAGTGTGGAATGAGAAACTACACGGGAGCACACATCATGCTTATATTTGAAATTCTAATTAAGAATATCAACAAATAAAGCAAAGAAAATAAGTCCAACGTATGAATTACGGTATGTTCTAATTAAGATTATCAATAAAAAAAATTAAGAATATCAATAAATAAAGTAGAGAAAATCACCAAGTATGACAACATATATAAATATGGTATGTTTAATTCAGAACCCTCAACAAATATCAACAAGTAAAGGAGAGAAAATAAGTCCTACATATAAATTATGGTATGTTTCAACGATTTTTTTTTGTTTGAAATAAAAAATAAATTCACCATTATTGAAACATCGAATATTTTGAGTTTATATCAATGGTCTAGAATGATAAATTGTTATGGTTTTTTTATACTGAATTTTATTTGGAATAAAAAATATATAATTAGATTTGTTAGATTGAATACTAAATATTTGATATTTATGATTTTTAAAAATAAAAAATAAAAATTGGACCGAGAAGGCGCTACATCCGGCACCAATATTTTTCTCACTCTTTTCAATGTATTTCCTTTTTTGAGTCCTTCCATTTACTACCAATTTATTTCAACTGCAGATCCTATTAATCAATAGTAATTATCAATTCCGTCAAATCAAGACAGATAAATAAATGATATTTTATTAGAAAAAGTTCAAATAAAACGGCATCGTATCTTGCACGTTCTATTCCCTCTCAGGAAACAAAATCAAAACTAGCCGTTATAATGTTGGAAGCAGACTTAAAACAGAAACACTACGCTCTCTATTCTTGTCTCTTCTTCATTAAGCTTCATTCTTCAACCTCTCTACAAACCCTGCAACGACCCAACGTCATGTTTACAGACGGTCTCGACGAGAAAGCTATCGACTGGATCAAGCAGGTTAGTCTGTTTTGATTGATTGATGCCATTGCTCTTCGAATTTCACTAGATTTTACGATTTTGTTGTTTTTTATGATGATTTTTAGGGAAGAGATGCCGATAACCTGGAACATCGTGTTCGATCTCCGTTTTCGGAGAATCGACTCCGTGATCCATACCCGAAGTCCCCTCTGGCCAGCCCTTTTAGCTCTTCACACGTGTTGCCTCCGCTGAAGTTCCACTCTGGATTGCCGACCCCTCATAGCTTGACCACTCCTCCTCTTGGAGACGAGGATGCCGAGAGTGTTGAATCTGTGTCTGGGTCCTCTGGGGAGGAGAGTTTCTTGGAAGGAACGAATGCAGAGGATTTTTATGACTACGAAGAAGAAGAAAATATATGTGTTGAGCGAAGGAAACCTAATTCTAGATTGAACAGAGAGTTGTTGATGGAGGATCTGAAGATTGAGCTGCCGAGGAACGTCAGGAGATACACAGCAGATGGTGAATTGGGGATGCGAAAATTTGCCCTAAAGAATACAATTTCAACAACGACCTCAGAGTGTGGCGGTTCTGCACGAGAGAGAGTTCAACCGCACAACACAATTGTAAGTTTCATGAGGTTCTGGTTTAAATTAGTATTTTAGTTGTGTTCTTATGGTTCTGATGTTTGGAATTGATGATGATTATAGAGTCCTTCCGTCCCTGAAAAGCATGTGCGTAAAGATGTTGAGGATTTGGGGACTCCTAGTGCACCTCCTATCATGGAGTTTGATGAAGAAGAAAATAGTATTGGGGTTGAAGCCGAAATTGATCCAAGTGGAAGTGGGATTCGTGGGTCAGCAGAACCAGAAACTTCTTCTGATGTTGGTCAAGGAGGTTTAGCTGATTGGTCTTCGCAACATACACAATGGACTGACCTTGGTGAAACGTATTGCTATTCCTAGCTGAATTAGTCATAAATTCATTTTTTTAAGTTGTTAACTTCAAGTTTCCATGCACCTGTTCTTTTTTCCAATTTGATTTAAGCCTTGAAAATTCTAACAAGGTTTTCTTGATATTTGTTTCTGCAGCATAAGAAAGACCATGACAGAAGAAAAAGAAGAAAAGATCTCTTACTGGCAAACAAACTCAGTGGACTATAGCACCAGGTGTGATGGTCTGGATTTTAGTATTCTTGACTCTAAATAAAAATGGTTATGCTTTTGTTTATTTCCAGTTCAAACTCTGTCTTTTCACTCATGGATGAACGATAAACTTGTACATAATTATAAAAGAAATAGCAGTCTGAATTTTTATTCACAGAATTTTCCAATTGTGTGGCTGCCCTTTAGCAAATAAGCCCTTGCTATGTGTGCTCAATTATGTTTTCTCTTTGCACCATCAAAGATTCTCATTTTTACGCGCCATTTAACTGGTATTAGCATATTTGAGGTGTGCTATGAAGTTTATATACCATCTCATCTAATGGAATATCAACTTTTATTGCTGTAGCGGTCAACATGCATGGCAAACTCTTGTAGCCTATGATGCATGCATACGCCTATGTCTGCATGCATGGAGTAGATGCTGCACTGAAGCGCCTGAGTTCCTGCGTGATGAATGTCTGGTTCTTCGAAGTGCCTTTGGGTAGGATTTCTTATCCTTGTATGAATGTGATTTTCAACTCAAACTCTAGAATTTTTTTTACAGTTCATCACTTACCATCAACTTTGAATGGGATCTAACCCATGTTCTTTGACATTGGAGGCTACACAAATTTCTGTTGCAACCAAGACGTGTGCAACCAGCGGAAGTTAGGACTAATGAAAATGTTGAACAGATTTTCCCTTTGAAGGTAAAGAAGGTCGTTGGAAAAATTAGGGTCGAAGGTGAGCACTCCCTTTTATGCTAAATCATAAGAATTTAAATATTGGAAGGACAATAATCTTAGTGTTAGTTACTTCTGGAAAATGTATTTTTTTTTTAAAAAAAAGCTTAAGTGTTATTTGTCCTAAGATATCATAAACCATCATGTTGTAATGTCGACTTGCCCTCCTTGAACTCAGTTACTTCATTCGTTTACCATTCCCTTGGTTTGACTTAATATGCTTTATTTTGACATTACATATTCAAATAAAGTTAATTATTGATGATGAGTTTTCTACACCGACTAAAATTGAAATTTACATCATTTAACTCAAATTTGTTTGCTGTATTATTCAGTGAAGAAAATTCGAGTGCTACCAAGACGGAAACTTAAAAGCACATACTCACAGCAGAGTGCAATCTACATTCAAGTGGGCAAAGAGTATATCCGGCATGTTTCGTCACTAGTGAAAACTGGCATGAATACTCTTAGGTTATCTTCATTCTCTGTGGCATCTGAAGGTCTGTCTCCATAGTATCAAATCTTGATCTATACTGGCTCTTACAAAATGGAATCTTTATTACTTCGACCATTACAAGTTGAACTGTCCACTTTCTCTATTGAAACACTGAAGCAAAAACCAATGCTAGAAGGAATTTTATGCCCTAAAGTCAATGTTGATTGTATTTTTGTACTTCATATTGATTATGTGATAGTTATTCATCTAGACATTTTGGACTTGTAATTCTATGCTGTCTCTTGAGACAATTATGATTATCGTGCCGTGTTTTACAGAGCCATTGTCATGCCTATCCCAATTGAAGAGTGCAACTGAAGATACTCAAGTCGAGCCAGGTTCTGCTATCTGTTTGCTCCCTGGAAGTGGAAATTACCATATATTGTAAGTTATCATCTTGCATTTTTGCATACATGCTAGTGCATTGATGGGAAGTTCCAAAAATATTTGCAGTAGGAAACAAACTTTTAAAAGAAGGTAGAAAAGAAAGTTGGCAGGTCTGCAGGTGGAAAAGAATTTAGGTTATAACAGTATTTTTAGATAGTACATGGGAACCACACACACTCACACACAATCTTTATGCTTATATACATTCATTTAGCAAGCATAGTTAAACTACAAACGAGCTCTCAAAGAGATGGTTCTATCCCTGATTTTTTCATACAAGCATTTGGAGAATATCTTATATGTGTGCTTTCAGTTTTCCAGAGAGTGAAGCAGATGCTGTTTTGATAGAAGTTCAAGATTCAATGAAATCAGTGCATGGTCGAGCTACAATTCCAATTTCTTCATTGACTGATAATCCTGTATGTATCCTTCCTTTAGTTATATAGTATTATATGTTTTATGAAGATAAATCCTGTCTTCCTACCATGAATTTTTTATCCAATGTGATTGTCCATACTTTGCAGGGTGACAGAATCAAGTGGTGGCCCTTATACCATGATGACCAAGAATGTATTGGGAAGGTTCAGCTGTCCATTGGGAGTACAATCACATGTGATGAAACTAATAACATAAAGGTTGCAAATTTTTTATGCTTAACTTACCAGAGAACATATTTTCTATGTATTATTACTTCCACTTGGGTTTCAATTTCTTCCAATTTATAGCATTAAAAGTAAGGAAGTTAGGGAAAGTCAAATAGAAATTAGGACTGATTGATTCATTCATGGCCGGTGATGATGCTTTTAGTTGATATCCCCGTTAAAACTTAAAAATACACATACGTAAACACATTACTCTTTACTCTTTATGTACATATCTTTCCAGATTTTCTTATGTAAGTAGTTTCAATATTTCGAGCTTGGATTGGTTCAGCTACATATTTTGTGTCTTGGTGAATATTTGTTTCAAATATTATTGCTTGGATAATTTTATTCCTATTTTAAGAGTCGGGTCTGAGATGGTTCAAACAAGCAAATGAAATTCCAGAATCACTGTATCTCTTATCACAAACACGGTATGATTAGTTTGGAATAATCTTTGGTAAACACATTCTTTCTAAGTTACCTTCCTTCCACTGATCCCTCTTCTCTAACCCGCCCTTGCCCTTCTTGAACTACTCTTTCCTTTTGCATCCATGCATGGGGTGGATGGGAAAGGTGGCATGCTGATATCTGATGCATTTTTATGTAGACTGTCAGTTTATAATTTATATCCAGTGTGTTCACTATTTGTGTTTCACCATGTTGCATAATTAGAGTGGAGCTGTTGTGGAGACTCTAGCATATGATCTGTTGCTCGAGGCTGCAATGCGGGGGCAGCTTTTCCATTCACGAAACTTAAGGTTGCATGGACAATGGAAATGGTTGTTGACTGAATTTGCAGACTATTACGGAGTTTCTGATACATATACCAAGCTGAGGTTATTAGAGAGTATATATATTTTTTCGAATGCATGCTATTCTTTTGCTAAATGGTTGTGTTATCTTCACTCATAATGCTTTTTCTTTTCTTTTCTTTTCTTTTTTATAGATATCTTTCACATGTCATGAACGTGGCAACTCCAACAAAAGACTGCTTAGAGCTTGTCAAAGAACTACTTGTACCTATCTTAAAGGCTAAAAGTGAGAAAAGTCTGACTAGGCAAGAGGTAGGTCTTCCAAAATGCACACATGTGTTCATTTTTTTATAAGAAGTATTGATTTCATAGATTAATGAGCATAATTACAAAATAACAAAGGCATTATAAGATAAATGCCTTGATGACAGTGCACAAACTTAGTCATAGGGTACAAGTACAACTAAGGTTGCAGAACTGATAATGCCTTGACGAAGATTCCTAGCGTACAGCAAAACAAACAAACACCAAACTTTATTGACTCAAGAAGTGTAGACACTTTATTTGCAACAATCCATGTTGTTGATCACTTGTTGCCTACCAGAAATCCAGAGTTCTTCTCACCATAGCAGATTTCCTAGAATATACGTGTAAGGTGATCCAGAGGAGGCATACAAGGTAACCAGCAATCAGCTTTTCTTCTGGATTCCAATTTGTCTGGCAAATTTCCAAGGATTCCCAGAGCCCCCACCCCTTCTAGCTATCATCTTCAGAAATTGTGAAATTCTTCACAGTAAAATAAATTCCATATACAATACAACAACAGACTCTTAAGTCTTAGCTTTGAATACACCAGACTCTTAGCTCAAAAATACTCCAAAACCCAAAACCCCACCCTTCACAATAATAATTACTTCAATGGGTTTCCCTGTCTCAATTCAAAATACTGCATTCTTGAAATCGTAGCGATCCAAATCAAACAAAACAATGAAATCAAGGGAAATTGCATCATGATAGTTACAGTTGATGAAGTATATGTTTTCTTATCATGGGTGTTCTCTGGCTAATGACTCAAGCAATATGTATACAGTGGTAAATCCAGGGTTCTGTTTATTACGGCATCATTATCATTAACTAGCACTTTAATTTGGTGGATTTCATACTATTTGAATTTGGCATTTTTAATATAGTGCTCAATAGATGGAGAGGAACCCTCTGTGAAGGTAAAATGTAAAATAATGTAGTGTTTCTGGCTAGTTTAGCTCAATTTGGGTATGTAGTATTTCTGAAGATGATGAAAATGTGTTTCATTTGGAGAACCATTCTCCACTATCTTTTAAATTATAAGAGAAGAACAAAGTTTTCTTCATTTTCAGAATCCCAGAGCTTCTTTGGGGCCATTATCCAAATTTCAATTTTAGTAAGTATGCTTACCTTCTCTGAGATAGTTTGTCCACTGGAAAGGTTTTCTATCATTTCTGATTGTTGAATTTTGTGATACAAGTATCAAAGTTCTGGAAGATACTCTTTCTGTACAACAACCTTGTTTGGTGCATTTTATAACAAGAAGATGGTTCTTGCTTATAAATCCATACACTGTTTGCTTGGGGGATCACTTTATCATTTGGGGAATTTGTTATTGAATTGGCTCTTGACATACTCTCCCTTTTGCAGAAAAGCATATTGTTGGAATGTGAAACACAAATTGAGAGTCTATTGGCAACTGTTTTTGAGAACTACAAGTCATTGGATGAAAAAACTTCAACTGGGATAGCAGACTTATTTGGTCCAATGCAGGAGATGGTGGCACCTGTTTTAGCTCCTGCTGTTCAAGTATACTGTCTGCTTCATGACATACTATCTCAAGATGCCCAGATTATGCTGAGAAACTATCTGCAGGCAAGTTAATTGCGTTAAGAATGATCCTCATATACTATTTCTTACAGCCTTCCAAAAGCATTTGTACTTTTTTTGTGAGATCAAAAGCATTCGTACTTCTTAGATGCATTAGATGTCAGTTAGACATAGTAGGTGTAGAATTTTCTGAATCCTAGATAAACAAGAATTTGCATTATGCTAGTGTGAAAACTCAGTCAAGCGAGGATCTTCTCTAGTTGTCTGCCCAGTAGAATGCCAAGTCACTTAAGTGTTGGGACATCATTCGTCATTGCTATCCATAAGCTAATAGTGAATTTCGCTGCTTTCTTCTACACTTTTTTTTGATGCTTTATTGACAATAGAAGTCTAAGCCAAAAAGCTATTATTTACAGACAGCTGCAAAGAAGAGGTGTCGGAAGCATATGGTCGAGACCGATGAGTTTGTATCCAGCAACTCTGAAGGTATCATGGATTCAATTACCACCTCAACAGCTTATTTGAAGATGAAGAATCTGTGTTTAAATATTGGCAACGAAATTCAGGCAGACATCAAAATCCACAATCAACACATATTTCCAAGGTACTGGTGTCATATCAACATATTCCTGATGTCAAAAGCTCATGTATGAAGGGTTCAGGTTTGGGAAGTCGCCAAAAATGAATAACAGATTGTAATTGATGAAACCAACTTAGTGCCAATTTGATATTTCTGAGGTACTAAGTACTAACACAATCAGCTTGATACATACAAAATTTCTAAATTTTGTATGTATCAATTCCCATTTTTATTTTCTCCTTTTTAGCAAGTAGTAATTTTCTAACGAAAGTGGTATAGCCTCGTTGGTCGTGTCCCCGGTCTCCCCACTTAACTGTGCGTGCTCGCGCGTGCAGGCGGGAGGGAAGGGGTTCGATTCCAACGGGGAACGAACGCGAGTTTTCTCGTCCACTGGAGTTATATCCCACCTGGGCCTAGGCCCTGACTTAAAGCCCAGACAGTCTAGTGGGGTGGCTGGCTGGGTTAGGGTTTACTCTGGGCCGTCGCGTAGGGCAAAGCCCGCAAGACGTGTCTGTAGGTTCCCTAATAAAAAAAAAAAAGTAGTAATTTTCTTGTCTGGTATGCACATTGTTAAATTGGAATTTACAAAATTTCCGTCTCTGATATGAGCTGACAATGTATTCCTGAAACTTCTTATTTTGATCGTAGCATTTGAAACCTGACATGTATTTTTTTTTTTTTTTGCAGCTCAATTGACTTATCAAATATTGCAGCTGGTGTTTACAGCACTGAGTTGTGTAATAGAGTTAGAGGTTTCCTCTCTGCATGGCCTCCGTCTGGCCCACTGCCCCATGTGATTGAACTTCTGATTGCGACTGCTGACTTTGAGCGGAACCTTGAGCTGTGGAATATCAGGTTCGTGACCTAATCATAATTTCTTTTCTTGAATGTAAGACCTAATCATGATAAATGTCCAGAATGGTCTATATTACGTTCCATTTTCCAAAGTGAAAAGATTTCAATGACCTGTTGTAGACTGAATTCGTTACCAGAAAGCTCATTTTACTCCCCACCATGACATTTTTCTGTTTTCTTCCTGACACACTATTCCATTTATTCCAGTGCAGTGCAGGGTGGTGTTGATTCAAGAAGTTTGTTCCATGACTATGTAATGGTTTGGATCCAGGACATGGAACTCAACTTACTTGAGCTTTGCAAAGCGGAAAAGGTATCCAATAAATCTACGATTATTTGAAGTCTAGAGAAATAAAAGTGACGTGCAAGCAACAGCATTTTGTTTTTCATCATCATGCCATCTTACTAGGAAAAATTTGTACATTTAAGTTCCATTCCACTTATTAAATAGGGGATAATTTAGATTAAAGATGTAAATTGTTTGTAGAATGGACGACTACAATGAACAATCTCACTCTGACTAGGATTTACCTGTTACAGGTGGCATGGGCTGGAGTAATAACAAATCATTCCACCTCTCCTTTCGCTGAGGAAATGTATGATAAAATACTAAATTCCCTCATCGAGTATGAAGTGGTGATCAATCGATGGCCTCAGTACTCGTTGATATTGGAAAATGTGAGTTTTCACTTAATCTGCCCAATTTCCCATGTATGCCAGTTTCTATGTTCATATGTAGACTCTATTCATCCTGTTGTCTTTGTTCATTTTTTGAAGGCTGTTTCCAATGTGGAAAGAGCAATAATTAAAGCACTGGAGAAGCAATATTATGAAATCTTGACTCCTTTAAGAGATAGCATTCCGAAAAGGCTTAATATCCAGGTCCAGAAGCTCACAAGAAGACAGTCAACAACAATGTATTCAGTACCCAATCATGTGAGTGTCCAAATTGCCTCATAAATGGCAAACACAAACACACAGACGATTTGTAATGTAGTCACATATCTAACATTTTCACATTTTCTTTTGGCAGCTAGGAACTTTCATGAATACAATCAAGAGAATTCTTGATGTCTTGCATTGCAGAGTGGAGGACCTCTTGAAGTCTTGGGCATCCTATCTCCCTGTAGCTGGGGATAAGAAGTCACTCTTCGGGGAGCAGATGAATGGGATTACGGTTGTGTTGCGAACAAAATACAAAAACTACTTGCAGGCTACAGTAGAGAAACTTGTCAGCAATGTAAGCTATACTTGCTATCCGGTTACTTTGTATTATTTACTCTTTTGTAGCTTTTTACTAGGAAACAACCTTAAAAGTGATCTATTTTTCTACCCGTTTGTTCATCTGTCGAATCAAGCAGCTGCAATGTGAGATAAAAAACTCAGAAAAATTAAAGAAGACTTAATTTTTTTTCAGATTCAAGATAATCGAAGCACGAGACTTAAACGAATTCTGGAGGATATAAAAGAGGAAGATGGAGAAACTGATGTTCGCGAAAGAATGCAGATGCTTAGTCTACAACTGATCGACTCTATTTCCAACTTACATGAAGTGTTCACTAGTCGGATATTCATTGCAACTTGCCGTGGATTCTGGGATAGGATGGGACAGGTGAATGACTTTACCCAGAAGCCATTTAACTAAAGTTTTCTAAATTCTGATGCAGTTTCATTTTCTTGTTATACTAGATTGTTTTAAAATTTCTCGAGGGAAGGAAGGAAAACCAAGTATGGTATAACGGATCTTATTATGCTCTAGGGGTAAGTAGACTATCTCTTACCTTAACAATAGCTTGTAAGTTATATGTTAATGATTCTATTGATCCTCTACCTATCCACGAACTCGCATAGGCTATTGTTGGATCATACAACATGCATAAAAACGAAATTTCATGCAAGTTTGCTAAAATACATCGCATATATAAACATATATGGAGTGTACCTTGGTGCTCACATAGTAAATGTAGCCCTCACACGAATTTGAGAAAAATAGCCTTCTTGAGAGAGATCTTCTTACGGAGATTGTAACTCCACCATGAGCCCCAAACCCATCTCAACTAACAACTATCATTGGCAGGAAGGTTTGTGGAGTCGGAAATGGGAGGAAAAATACATAATTTAGTATTGAAACCGTCTCGAGCACTTGCCTTCTCGACCTGAACCCTCTTGTGCCAAGCATAGCCTTATGTGTAGTTGAATTACATCATATTTGTTGATAAGAAATTTCTTGTGTTAAACCTTATTAGTCCTGTATTTTTGGCAGATATTAGACGACACCTTTGCATCCCAGATGCAGAGATTGCAAGGAAACTCATTGCAAGACAAAGATGTTGAGCCACCTCGCTCAGTAACCGAAGCTCGTTCTATTCTCTGTAGAGACACATCAAACACTGATACATCTACCTACTTCTACGTATAATAGCAGTCACACTTCATCAAATCTCCAAGCAGAGAAGGTCCACAGTAAGCTAAAACGCCATGAAAGTGTTAATTATATACACATATTTTTGTTGCTATGTATCTACAGCATAAATGTAAAGTGCCAGCCTAAGATTGCATCACCTCCATTTCATTAGTAGGTAAACATAATTTTTTGTATGTAAGAAATTTGCTTCATATCAATAAAAACAATGTATTTGTTAAGGTTTATTATGTTTATTACTTTATATTTAAACAATAAACCCTGGTAGCTTTTTTAAAAGTTTTGTGGCTTTTTTACTGTTTTTTTATTTTTTGAATGATAAATTTGTTCCTAATTTGATAAAAAAATGGGAATATATTGAATTTAGGCTCCGTTTGGTACTCCGTATAGGATAGTATAATATTGCTATCCAATGTATAATTTAATCCTCGTATAAGTTGATGTATAATTTAATCCAATCCAGCGTTTGGAAAAAATCTAATATTAGGCTTGAATAGTATAAGATTTGTGATAATATGTCTGGATTACCCCCAATTAAAGTGAGAGAGAGGGTTTTTTTTGTCATTTGACATGTTATTTCTTATACTAAGTGTTCCGTATAAAATAAAAACGAGTTGGAGGTGTTTTAATATTATACTGCCGGCATTGTATAAGAATCATTTTTGTATAAAGTTATGCTATCAGGAGTATTTTAAAAATCATCCAAACACCCGATAATTTCGTTAAAGGATAATTTTATACTATACGGAGTTTTATCCTCCCACCCAAACGGAGCCTTAAAGTTTAAAATTTAGGATTTAGAATTAGGATAGTGTTTAGGATTTTAGATTTAGAGTTTAAAATTTTAATGCCCTGGGCCTCTACTTCTTGGGCTTCATCATTCGGGTTGCCTCAGGCCCCTCTCTTGGTTTAGAAAAGAGAGTTTTAGACTTTTAGCCTTTAGAGGCTATGGGAAAAGAAAAGGAGAAAACGAAAACAGAGGGGGAAAAAAAGAGAATATAAAAAAGAAAAAGGACAGCAAAGGGAGAAAGGCAAAGCAATTTTAATTCTAATAGTGGGTCTGGATGCGGCTCTTGGGCTGTACTTCAAATCCCCACCTCTTTCTTTTCTGCCGGAGGTTCTTTTCGCATTTGGGCTACTAGCTTTGGGTTGTCCCTCCTTGGGCCTCTTCTGCCTTTTGGTTGGTCAAGGCTAGCCAGCCTAGCTCCCACCCTCAAGCGGCCTGTTTTTGCTCTCCCTTGACCTGCTGGCCCCAAACTTTTTGGGCCTCATCTGATCCAAGGCCTTTTTGGGACTCTTCCTTGGACCGTGTTTGGGCAGCATCTTTGCTAGCTTATAGTCTGTCAAGGCCTGGCCTCCGACGCTATTTCCAGAGATGGCCCCTTGCTCCGGCTTTTGTTTCGTCCAATCGTCCCTCTCTGGTGATCATCTCATGTCGCTGAGTCAATGTTTTGTCTCCTCAAGTCCGGTTGGATCTGAAGACAAGGCTGGCTCCCTCCCCTGGTGGCCCCTTTATGTTCCTGCTCGGCCCGGGTTAGGAGGTCCTGTTGTTCCCCTCGCAGGATCTCCAAGTTGTGTTCCGACTGTTATGGACAGGGCCTTGTCTCTGCCCCCGTGGTTTTGCTTTCTTGCTCGTCTGGACTATTGTTTGTCACTAATAGAGCTTGTTGCTCCTTCTGGCTCTTGGGCCTTGTTTCCCTCTTAGGGCTGTAAAACTTTCTTCTTGTTGGCCCAATAGGGCTTGTTCTTCTCTTGTGTATGCCCCTCTACTTTCATACATTTTACATTTATACATTTTCTTACTTGCTAAAAAAATTTAGAATTTAGAATTCAATTGGACAGCCAGCTCCCATATCCCCATCTGAAGGCAAAATTCATAGCCAACAGAGTTCAGTTCATATGCTGCCGTGGGTGGAAGGAATGGCGCCGGTCAAAGAAAATTCTCAAACATGAAAAATGAAAATTGCAAAAGACTTTGTCAAGTAAGACGGCGCAAAGGAGGGACTCAGCACGATCCCTGGCCAACCAATGGATCTGAATGATAACTCATCGGAACTCTAATCTAGTCAATTGCCATTCAGATTGTTGTCAAAGCATGAAGTCTGCATAAGATCAAGTTCCTTTTCCCTGCTGGATTTTCTGAAGAAGGGATGCAGCCAATTGTAATGTTGCTTGGAGGCGTTTCTGTGGATCTTCTTCTGCTTCTCGTGATCCGGTACTCTGCAGCTGTGAATTCCCTTGAACAGTGGGCTGGATTTCTCTTTGAACAGTTGGAGCCATTGTAGCAGGAACATTTGATGTCTGCTGATGCTGCAACTGCTGCACTTGAACAAACTGAGATGTTGGAGTGTCAAAAGCTACCTGATCATTCTGCATTCCATATCTCTGCATGGTTCGGAATTCGTTGTCAGAGTAATATGCCGTGTGTGTTTGCTTACTATCGTCTCCCGTTGGGACATTGTAATTGCTTCCTGACTGCTTTTGTTGCCCAAGAAGAGATGATGCCAGCTGTGCAATTTGTTCTGGTTGCAGAGCCCCAGCAGGCGTAGATAAAGGAACCAAAGGTCTGGTTTCCTGAAGCGACAACTTTCTATTTCCAAATAATTGAGTACTTGTTCCTCCTGCAAAATGAGTAGAGCTCGTCTCTTGCATACCTCTTGGCATGATTGAGTGATTCTGCCGACCATTTTCAATGGAACTGTTAGGTGCTTGTGATGGCACATTTCTTGTACCAGAATTTGTGTTCTGTATATGGTGAGGAGACCAGTTGGGTCCTAATGCAGAGCTCCGCTGATGAACTCGATAGTCATGCCCATTTTCGCTGTATGAGTCAGACAGATGTCCAACACCATGGGCTGGACTCGAGAAAGACGCAGGTGGAGTTGATGCAGCCATATTCCCAGCAAATGATAAGTCACTTGCCAGTTTACCCGAATCCGGAACAGATGTTATGGATGGGAACGGTCGTGCAGGTATTGTTGAATTTGGAAATGACGTCTCCACATGAAAAGGCAACGAGTTTCTATCCATTATCTCAGTCGGGTGGTGAGGGGGGCCCAAACTGGAACCGGAATGCTCTAACCTTAAAACAACACCTGAAATGCTCAGTTTTCCAGGTACCTTTAGTACTTTCTCAGAGAATTCAGAAGGTGGTACAAGAAACAATGTGGTCTTGTCATCCAACTTAGCAACTGCTGCTCGCTGCTTCTCACCCAGATAATGCATGAATTCGTTATATAATCCAATATCAGGATCACTGTGGGGAACAAAGAAAACCACCCAAGAACTAGCGGCCTGATAGTAATTCTTTGCAAGCATGTCTAGACCGGTCCTTGCACTGCAATCCAAGAATTCAGGCCTGCAGCAGAACACCTGTGTAAAACAGTAAATTTTTTTTCCTTTCCTAATGGAAGATAACATGCTATGAAGAGAATATGAAATGAATGGCATAGAAAAGGCTATACAATTTGAGTTGGGGAATAAATATGACTAGGCTCTACAATTTCATAGAAAGAATATAATCATTACAATTCAGTTGGGCATCCATAATATTCAAGTTCAGGTGAGATCCACACGACTGATTGGAGTGACATCAGATGAGCTAAGCTTGACAAAATTAAGCAACAACTCAAAAAATTTCAATATATCATGTCTCCAAATGGAAAACTTACGTTAAATACAAAATCAGGATCACAGAATTTGGTCAAACGATAGATGATCAACTATTCAACTGTTACTAATCCAGGGGCAAGAACAACATTAAGTCATTGTTTCAGGAATTCAAATTAATTATATGGGTCAATGAATTAATGGAATTGAGCAATTATTTAATACGATAAAAAAGTAACGGATGACTCCATTTCCAGTGAAACATCAATGCATCATGCATGTACTGAGTTTTGCAACTCTTTGAAAATATGATGATGACAGACACAATGGACACGTTGGCATATAGAAATAGAAAATAACATCTTTGTTGTTGCAGTTAGACAGGGAGCAAGAAAAAAGGGTATCAACCATTTGTACTAAAGTTGAGAAAATGGGATCACACTCATTACTGATAGACAAAAGGGCCAAGAGGTAAGCGATGAACTAGCAAAATATTTGGAGCTGGAAAAAAAAAAGGCAGGATAAAGATCTTTTCACATCCATCACAAATCAGAAAAGGAATACTTACAATATGAAGTCCATGACTTTTCCCACTGGAAAGCAGCGAGCACGACAGACGGTAGTTCCTCCCTTTGCTATAGTCCCCTCCCATTTCCACTCCATCAAACCAGGTCGGTCTGATTCAGGAGTTATTCTTTTCCCGTCAACAGGATTTGACAGCAAAGAACCAGAACCTGCCTGGAAACTCTCATATGGCGCTTTCCAGAGATCGTTTGTGTCTTCATGAGGTAGAACTGAATTCAATGGATGGTCAGGCATCTGCTTGTATCCAAAAGGCCTAGCCTCGATGTTCTTGTCAAAGGTCTCACGTCGGGGGAAATCAGAGAATGCCCTCGGCAAACTATGTTTCTTCTGTTCCAAGGAACGATACTCAGGAAGCTCCCCATCGGGAGGAAAGGTGCCAAACTTCAACTTCTTGAATCCACAAAAGTAATCGGTATCTTCTGATACGTCAGGATGATCTTCATAAAATAAACTATTCTGAGGAAATTTGTGAGGAAAACCATGGAAGGTACCATCTCTTTCTCTGGTAGGACTACCATGACGTTCATACATATCTTGTGCTGATCCTTGTTCAAACCTAACGTCTCCAGGCCTCCACTGTTCACCATTCCAAGAAGCTTCTTTCCTATTAAAACCATACACGTCAGAATCTACAGGATCCAAACTTGAGCTAAAACTAGGAGAACCAATGGTGGGATCTCCATGTAAACTCCCACCCTTCCGGTTCCATCGAAAGTTGTCAGAAGATCCTGGGCTACCGTTGGACTTCAAATGCGGGGAAAATTGGACATTCATTGAGCCCCTTCCACTGTTCGATGGGCCGGTTTCACTCCTTGCAAAACAAATATGTACACGAGGATTTTCAAATAATTTCCCTTGGAGTGTTTCTTTAGCTCTACAAGCTGACATTATATTTCCAAACTGAACATATGCATAACCTCGACCTGGGAGAACCGTGATCTTCTCAATCTCACCAAATGGGGAGAAGGCTTTCCTTAAACTCATCTCATCTACTTTTAATAAAGAATGAAAACCTATCCATAACACCTCACTAGGTTCTTCATTTCTATCTCCTGACTTTGATTTGTCAGGGTAAAAGGGATCTGGACTAGAATAGAATGCCCTAGAATCTCTTTGAAAGAAAGGGGATCCTCTTGAGGCAGAATGTTGCTCATCTCTACGTTGCAAGTAATCTTCGCCAGGCAATGTTGTTGATGACTTATCCTGTGATTGAAAATAAGATATGGGATCAACCCTTATTTTAAGCAGTCATATGGTCTTAGTTTATTAGATTGAAAACAAACAAGTTGAATTTAAGGAATCATATCTTAGCATCTAAGTTTCCTTAATCAGATATAGCAGTAGCAGATGAGGATCTGCACCATGGAAAAAGAACTCACGAAGCATAACATCTTTGGCAAATGTAAACAGAAACTTTGACAATTTGTAAGGCACTCTGTAAGGCACTTAAGAAAGTGAACAACAGACCACTGATGGGTGAATAACTCATAAATTTACCATAAGTCTCATCGGATCTATTGGGGCATACAGGATTTAGGATGTTAAGGTTAGTTACTTGGTCATTTAACCCAATACGCTAACTTTATAGTTTGAGACATTTCATATCATTTATACATATTCTAACAATCTCCCTCACGTGTGAGGGCAATCCGACGACCCAACACGTGCATAACAAACGAGGCCCAACACCAAGGCTACTCTTACACACAAATGCCCACACTTGGCGCAACAGTAGATGGGAGTTTAAATTGCGGAAGTTAAGATTTGAACCCAAGACTTCCCACTCCAATACCATGTTAAGATTAGTTACTTTGTCATTCACCTAATAAGTTAACTTGTTGACTTGGGACATTTCACATCATTTATTTAACATACGAAAACAGCAATCCAAAACAAAAAATATATTGGAACAGTCACTTTAATCTAAATTTCTTCCTGCTTATGGATAAACCTAGATAGATGATTCCAAAGCATCACACTGCCCTGTATTTGCAATTCGCTATTATCTCTCACCACAAGAGTGGCATGGAAAAGCATGCAGAAAGAAAAATCACTTATGAAGCCAAGCTAAGAAATCAGAAAATAATACTAACCAGAGAAAAAGTCAAGAATGTCAGCTGAAACAATCCTCCTTACTTAAACTAAGGCAAACACTAAATGACTGGGTATGATTCTGTTCAACACACATCGGCTGATACTTAAAGTGAAAGGGGTGTGATTTTTATTGAACTTTACTAATTCATAAGTTAACTCAATCGTCCAAAGTGTGTCATAATCTGGAAAGCAAAGATAATGCTGAAGGGCCTAAACCAATATCTAACATAGCAAAGTTTAAGTAGTTAAACTTAAGCAACTATTCTGTTCAACACACCCCCTGTCATGACCATGAACATAGTTCTTCCTCCATAATATGGAAACAAAACAATCAGCATCAAATGTAAACAGCAGACAAACATTTCCAAGCAGGAGGCTCACAATGAAGTTCCCATGGTAATATCTACACAGAATTGCAGATACATTGAAGTTAAACTGGCATATGACCGCATAACTAAACTACTAGCCAGGACTCAGGTTCCTACATTTGTGTTTTGAGTTATGAGGATGAATGGCTTTGGTCTCTGGCATGGTGTAATCGCGTTAAAGTTGCTTCATTGCAACCTAGGCATCATAGGTTCAAGCAGTGAAACAGCTTCTTGAATGGGGAAAATGATGTGCATATCTGGCTTTCCCAGACCTCAGAAACTTGTTCAATAAGTGTTGTTTCTTTACCATGAACATGTGAAAGGTTTGAGAGACTCTTTTCCATGGTGATTGGAATAGCAAATTCAAAGTCCCTATCGACTTCATGTAGATAAATGACATTCAGATTGGCAATGCTAAACTGAAGTTCACATGCAAGGAAGAGTTGAATTGAGAAGATCTTGGTATTAAAACAAAACATTTACAAAGAGATCTCTGTCCATACAAGTACTTTTTTGTGAGAACTAACATCAAAAATTGAAATCACAACGGCTTTCATCTAATTAAGAAGAATCTTAAGCTTCACTAATAGGGATTTATCAAATGAAGCTTGTGATTTACCAGGGGATAGTGACATGAAAAGAAAACCATCACTCATGAGTCCCAAACAGTTACTTTTATACAAATTTCCACCACTCAGCATATGTTTGTTATCTATACAGATGACAGAACTTATTTCCCAGATCATAAATCCTTTCCTTTTATTTTTTTAATAATTATAAATCATATTGATAATCTACTTATTTGCCACCAAGAGTTGACAATTGAACTGGGTTTGTTATTACACAGAAGGGGAAGAGCCATGACATTTGTAGAATTTTTTAGCAAGTACGCAGGCACTATTGTACATAAGCGGCATACTTCATTAGTGAAAGAATGATGAATTGATAACTTGGCAACTGAACAAGAGAATCCAACAAATTAACTCGAGCCAATCACTTCACAACCACCATATGTAGACTGAATGTATAAAATATACTCAAGATGGCATTCAGCCAAGGTCTAAGAGCAGCAGCCTTGCTAATTAACTAGTAAGCTTTTCATACATTGTAGCTTCAGCAATATTTTGGTGTGTATAATTGACGGTGCTGAGCTCACAAGACATATAAGCAATTACTCAAACTAAATCTTAGTAAACAGTCTGGAGATTCGCCTCGAACAGTAGAACGCCAACTTTCTTTCTCCATGACTCTTAGTTTAGGCCGAGCTTAGAGAAACACTATGATTATGTGATGTGATGCTTCCAGGAAGTGTTTCTATGAACGTGAAATTATGATTTTATTCGCTTATGGTGTAGATATGATAGGTACTCATTGTGCATTAGGGTGATCAAGTTGCCATTCAGCATATATTTATGTTTTTCAAAGTGTGGAAGTCCTGGGTATGAACATTTTCCAAATGCAGCTGTACATAAGTTAATCCACCAATTCGACAACAAATGGAGCAAGAGAATATAAAACCTTCCACATGAGCTGCCACTGTTAATTGCTCTGTACATAAATGATGCTAACCTTCAAAAACTTTGATACGGGACAGACGAGGTGTTAAAAGAGATGTCAGTTTCCTGTAATCTGATTGTGTTAAAAAAGACTTCACACAAAGTCACGAAATTGGAAAACTGAAATTCATTCTTTGTTGTTTATGATCTTAGCATTTGATTTGAAGTCGTTGTCTCCTTTGACAAGTGAATTGCAAATAGAATTCAATATTAATTTTTTGTATGTTTTGAACTGTTATCACAGGTGCAATTGAATTATTGAGCATGGAGCACTCAATTCCTTTAACTCTTAAGGTCTTTTGATACCTTAAATCACTGAATTCTTATATTTTTCAGGTTTTTTCCATTTGAAAGTAAGGTGGGAATCAGTCATAAGAAGAAATTCAACATTATGGAAAATTCAAAGCATTAGCTTCTGTCAATGAAAGACTCATAAGATTCAATCGAGAATGCAGAGCAAGGCTTGTTATGATGCTGGATGGCAACTGAATGATTGATAAGATGGGATTCAAACCTATCATTCTCTAAAACACACAGTGAAGCAATTCATTCAACTGTTGGCACGAAATATAGCTTGGTGCAAGGCTGCAAGCCATATTTCTCTTGCCCTTGTTTCTTCTCATTATTGTCTGCCATTTTATTTCTTTCTTTATAAAGCATATCAGCCTGCATTATTACTTTCAGGGCTTTTGCATATGTTCATAAATTCTTGAGTCAGGGAATGCATTCAAGAAATGAATTGAATTCAACTGGAACACAAATTTTATACACATTAACAAACTGTAGCAACAAATAAGGATTCTATTATGTAAACAGAAAAAGAACACAAGACTAACCGACTTTGCAAACTCAACCCTAAGCGGATTGCCCGCAAGCGGGACTCCATTGAGCGCCCTCATCGCAGCAATGCCTTCCTCCTCTCTCTGAAAATTAATAAAAGCATAGCTTCGACCTGGCAGGAATGCTACACTGTCGAGCTCGCCGAAGCGCAAAAAGTAACGAGTCAAATCACTCTCCACAATATTTTGAGCGAGATTCCCCACAAACAGGTGCCTCGACGGCGGATTGCTGCTTCCGAGAGACTTCTCCTGCGGCGACGCCTGGTGGTTTCTTCGGGACCGTTCCCTGCTTCCTCCCCTTGCTCGACTAGTCTACAACCAGAGAAACGTAAACACGTCCAATCAATCAAACATGAGATGTGCTTTGTAGTGTCAAGTGAATTGCGGTAGAGAACTCACCATGTCGATTGAGAGAAAGACTACGAATCTTTCTGGTTGATTATGATAGAGAGGATGAGATAAGAGATTGAGTGTCAAGAGGAGATGAGAATTCCCGAGTGATTGTGTACAACAGCGATTGTGCTTAGGAGTTTTTTTCTTTTGCTTTTGCAGGGTCCGGACTTCGGAGATTTTAAGGCCTTTTTAATACTCTTCAAAATTCAAATCTATATTAAATAAATAAATAAATAAATATATATATATATATATATATATTTATGCGAAGAAAATAAAAATATGTATTAATTACATTAGTATTTATATTTTTTTTTTATATTTGCTAATATATAATTGTAGGGTTTTTTTTTTCTTTCTTTTTAATGATTGGGAAATATGCCATCACTATCCAGCAACGGGATCCTTGAGTTATGCGACAGGTAAATATAAAGTATTTTTTGAGTGTGCACGGAATAAGTCATGAATCTAAATAATGACCCACAAACCTTTCGAGTGTGCATCGAATAAATCCATGAACCCAAACGATAACTTGCAAATTACTCGCGTCACGTAAACATATGATAATTTCATGTACGATTCAATTATAACTTATTTTGTCTATTTTTATTCCACAAAAAAAAAATGATACAAGCGTAACAAAATGACTTAGAATCATCATCTTTGGATCGACACACAAGGTAATAACTTGTCAAACATTGTTAAGAAAGCTTGAAGTCCGTTGAAACCACAAACACAAGGTGATATCATCAACTCTAAAATCATCAGCTTTGAAGTCCGCTGGATTATGTGCAGAGTCAGAATAAGCGTGACCCCTATCTATACATATTTTCTTCGAATTTAACAGTTCATAGTCTCTTGTTTTTGAACTGTAATGTCACAGTATATGCTAAATTCATGTATAAGTTCATGCAAGAACCCTTAAACTAGGAGCTAATTCATATAATGATCTTATCTGACTATATTGGTAATGTATATAGTCAACAGCAGGCACTTGTATATAGGCATAGTAGTATTGATTACCAAAAAAGACATGAACCTGATAAGTTACATAAGTATATGACAGACTACTAAAGAAACTCAAAAAAGGCAAGAAAGAACTTCAGGGAGGAAAGAACGAACAAGTATAAAAGGTTTATTATATTCACCCAAAACGGTGGCTGGTGGCAGTGGTGATGGGATCAACTCTCAATCACCGCCACAACCACCGCAGCCACCACCATCCCCACCCCCACACTCGCAGCCGCCACCGCAGCAAGTGATGGTGACCTCGTTTTTGTTTTTCTCATCCTCCTTTTTTTGGGGGTCATTTTCCCCAGGCTTCTCAGTTGCACCATCTACACAAGCTAATATAATCATCGAAATAATCGCGACCCCCACAAGGATCTGGCAAAGTAGCAGAATCCCACCTGAGAGAATGTAAACACCCTCCTCCTCTACAATTTCGAGGATTCTAGCCATCAATTGGGTTCCTTTTGTTGTCAACAATGGATGCATACTCTCAGTGATTATATATATAGGTGTTAGTAAGAGAGATACTCTTATTTCTTTCACCTGGTCATAAAAATACTTGATTTCAAAGAAAACTAAAGCCGAAGCTTCTCTGTAACTGCAGATATTTCTTTTTTATTTGGCAGGACGGCAGCACGTTGGGGTCTAAGTTTCATGATGTCGTCTTCTGCTGCGTCCTTATGCTAAGTCGACATAATGTCCGGTCCGAGCTTCCCTATTCGGACAATATCTGTGGCAGAATAAATCTAGTTTCCAGGAACTTAAGGGTGGATATACTTCTTTTATGCTTAATTTGACCAGTCCTAACGCGTTAATCCACATCAGTGCTTAATCCACCGGTAATTGATAACAAACAATAAATCATTATCATACGCTGCTAAATCTCATGGATTTAATAGAGAAGTTGCATGGAGAATTTACGAGAATATCTACTAGACTACTACCAACTTCCATCTTCATGAAGGTTTCAGGGCTGATATGTGTTGTTCTCAGTTCTTTAAGGCAGAGTTTGTGCTTATATGTAAAGAGAAAAAACTCGCAGCTAAACCTTGACCAGATAAAACTATTACTAAATGTTGACAGATGACAACTGAGTAGACCTAAAAGAAGGATGCAAGAACAACTTAGTATGGTTATCCTATATAGAGCTGAACCCGAATCCATGTTTTTTAACACTAAGAAGTAGCCAAAGCCAATCATAATAAAAGAAAGTTATAAACAGAGAGAGGCGATAAGGAGATTGAAAAGTCGAAGAAAACTCTTTATTGAGTGAAAAGAATGTATTCGAGTCTTATATTTGACATTACTAATTGTCCTACCTTGAAAATTTCAGTATAAAGAGCCTATTCCAGCCATCTTTCAAGTAGCAAAAATGCAGTGATATCAAAATTCTGTAGAATGAGCTAAACAACGAGATTTGGAAGTTGGAACTGTTAAATTGAAATAGCAGTACTGAGAAGATATATAAACTAAAATCATATAAAGTCGAGTGGAATTGCAATATAGACCTTGAGCCCCAGAACCACCTCATAGAATCTGTCAATTTGAGCATCTTAGTAGAACCATCTGGCTAAATCTGCCACTCTCAATCGACTCAGAGGGAGGTTTAGACCAGAACCACTTCTTCTGTACATGGAACAGTGCTTACGCTTCAGCTATCTACCACAGTGATCCATTCTCTTCATCCACTTGGTTTGCCGGGTTCATGTTCTGCAAAAATCACAACATAGCGTCAAACGTGCAAACTGTGGAGAAATGTCAAGTTGAGATGCCATCAATGATCAATCTACTTGGCAAAATATCTATGCCGTCAAATCTTAGGTCAGACAAATACAACAGAACCCTCAAGCAGATTAAGAAATTATCACAAAGACAGTTTATAATATCATGCCCAGATGGAAAATTTTGAAATCAGAAAGCAATATACAACTGAACCAATTCGTATAGATAATCAAAAAACAACATATTATGAAAACATAAGACTAAATCTCTAAAAGCCATTGGGGCTCCCATTTGACCATTTGATTCAGAAGGGAGAGTAACCTACCTAATGAAGTGGGGTCTATATGTACAAAGAAACTTGCAGCAACTATCAGGTAGCAAAAAATGAGCATTAATCCCTTGAAGTAATTAGAGGTCCCCTCCTGCAATTTCAGCATCCTACATTCGTCAAAAACCCAAGGTGTGACATTTAAATGCTCTGTAAGCTAAGAAGAAATTATAGTTCAACTTCAATAAATGAGGAGAGACAAATATTCTCAATCTCATCCATCAATTATAATGTTAACAAGGTGATCGCAGGTTCTCCGAATTCAAGTCATCAACAGCTAAATAATTTTCGAAAAATCAATACTATTGATGAGTAATAGAAATTGTTGCATTATTTTCCCATCCATTGATGGCAACCAAGAAAGCACGGAATACATATCACAATCGAATAGAGTACCTGGAGCATGAAGGCTACTACTAGAACAGTAATGAAAAGTGTGGCCGTTTCAAAAAGTTGAAAATTTAGGTCCATAGGATGCCCTGTGATCCACCCAACGACCACGCAAAAGGGGACCTGCAGTTGAAATTACGCTTTAAATAACAGATAATATTTGAAGAGGAAAAAAGTTAATATGCCACAGGATTGCATTTATTTCAAGCTTTATTATGACCAACCAAAGTTCACAATAGAGGGAATTCTAATCGGCAGCCTCAAAACTATATAGAAAGCACAAGTCTAGATCTTTTCAGTTACTTTAGTCCTTGGTTCTTTATTAGATGCTAAAATACATAAAATAAAAAGAAATATTCTCCATATCCATACCCACAAGCTTCAAATTGAAATAAAATCATGGCAACCGACTAGAGAACATCATATTAAATTACACGTAATTTTGATATCTGGATACCAAAATGTATGCATAATGGTCAATGAGGTGCATGTATTTACATAAAATTTAGTACCTACCCCAAACATAGATATCTGTGTTGATGAACCTATTGCCACACCCAAAGATATGTCCTACACAAGAAATTGAGTAAATATGTGATTAGTGATGGGGAGGGTGTCCTAAAATAGCTCAAAAAAGAAAGATAAGATAACTAAGACAATAAGGTTTTGATATGACACCAATGGGACATGTACTCACTAGCTTGTCTTTCATAGCAAAAACAATTGCACTCGCATGCTCTGCTGCGTTGCCAACAATAGGGAGCAGAATAACACTAATGAATGCCACTGGCATCTTCAGAGAAACAGAAGCTCCCTGGAAAGAAAATAAGGTTTACCTTAAGAATAGTTTAAACAAGCATAAAGCAAATAAACTTCCTTCCAGCGCATAATACTTTCACATCTTTCAACATGAGGACAATCACATTACAAAGAAGATGCAAAATATTAAGGAAATCTGGCCAGATATTAAATGGCTATATAAATGCAAATTGTCATAGAAATTTTATTCTTCATTGCTACCAACCACAAATGTTGAAGAAGAAAACAATGGAATTTTCTCTTCATTTTATAGCCCAGTCAATGTCTGGCTAAAATATGTGTGGAAAATAATCAACTAACCAGAAAAATATTGAATATAATAACAGGAGAAACTTACCTCAATGGCATCAACTAGGTACTCTGAGAGGACCGAAATCCATGAAGTAATAAGGGAGAGCCATATTATTGATTCCCATTTCGAGATCTCAGGATCCTCTTCATCATCTGTATTTATTTGACTTGGACTCTGATTTCAAGCCAATTATTAATAAGTAACAAAGAGCAGTGTTTCAGAAGTTTTTACATAAAGGACCAATAAAAAAGCTTTTAAAGATTAAGAGGATTGAGGTGGGGAGGGGGAGTTGAAGGGGTTAGAGCATAAAATACAACTTGTAGCTTACTGACATGAGGTTGATCGACATTCCACTATATCAAATTCATTAAGGTTTTAATTTTTGTACAACTTATCTACAAATGGAAATTACAAGCAAAATTGCCCTCCAGAATGCAAGTATTAATATTCTGTCAGTCTATATCACAAATAGGAAAGAATATATGTCGATTTAACTAATGAATGTCAAAAACATGTTACTCTGACTTTAATATACATATAAGTCTTACGCCAAAATCAGAAATGCAAAATGTCGTATTGTCTTAAAAGTGGAATAACTTGTATTTTATAGAACAGTTTTATGGTCAAAAAAATCGAATTCCATAGCTGTTGAAGAATGACAATACATGATACCGACCAACATTCGTATATCATATTCGAACTTAGAAATCAAAATCACACATAATAACTTCTTTAATTTAATCTGTGAAATATACAAGATTCTAACCTCATCAACTGAAACATATAGCTTGTCCTGTTTTTTCAGCTGGAAATGTAGAAAGGCTGCATAGGCCACAAGCATGACACAGCTACTAAACCTAGAAAGAGCCAACTCAGACTTCCCAAAATGCACTTCTGTGTGTGTAGCATGGAGGACAGCAGGAAACAAAAGGCCCATGACTGCCATCAAGAGCAATCCAGAGTTCACTCCAGCAGATGCCTATGAACAAGATTAGAAAAAATTGAACCTTATTCTTTTTCTCAATAAAATATGATACATATTAGAGAGAATAAACAACTAAGCACCATTCCTCGGCTAAGTTAAACAACCCCCAATCCTTAAAAAGGGGGGCAAGTGTACCTTATTAAACACTTGTTCCCTCTTTCTAACTACAAGTCCACCACAGAAGAATGCACATCCAAGAACTAGCAGCATATTGGACAAAATTGACCCAAGTAACGACTGCTGAACAACACGCATCATGCCATTTCTTAATGCTAAAATTGATATTATCAATTCTGTTGCATTTCCAAAAGTAGCATTCAAAAGACCTCCAACTGCCAAGTTTGAAATGAATTACATGTCAAAGAGCAAACATAGTTGAGGTAACTGATGGATTAAAAGCAAAGGAGAAAGAAGTTGAATTAGCAAATTCGACTCTTATTATTATTACAAAAACAGCAATTGAATAGAGGTTAGCAATGCTAAAGATGAAAAATACCTGTTGGTCCAGTAAAAAAAGCAAGCTGCCTGCATAAAAAAAAATCACAAAATATTAGGTACTCAGCAATATACACAATAACAATATTTCCAGATTTTCAGTTCATCTAAGCTTCATATGCTATATCCTGGAATAAATCCCATTGGTGTAAAAATTTTCAGTTCTTTCCCTTTATATCCTCGGGAAGTTTGTTCTTTGTTTAGACATTCTGGGTAAGGAGAATGTTCAGTAGAAAAGCAATATGTTCCCCTGAACTAGAGCACTTTCCCCATGTTCAAACTATCTATGTATTGAAGGTACAAATTGCAAGAAACCTTACTCTGTAGTAAAGCCCAGACGCTCAGCCATAGGTATGATGCCTAATAAGCTCAACACAAAGACCCAACCCTAAAATGTACTCAAGAAAAGTAAAACAAAATCAGTTTATTATCATCCATTCAACGATAATACAAAAGTTGAGATCACACCACTCACATGATTACCAATGAATTTATCCACCAAGATTGCTAGAGGTCCGAAAGGAATAAGTAAGTTGAGTTTGGTTGAGAATATTACAATCTTTATGCTATCTAATACACTATTCTTTCTGATGTAAGCGGCGAGACCATCTTGAGAATCAATGGCATTCACTTTATCTTGTTGATGTCTGGCAATTGATTCAGGACTATCAAGACTCTCATCCTGAAACTCCAGAACTGCCCTTTCCTCTAGTGGTGCTATCTGTTCAACAATAAGCCTTCCATCAATAATATATCATCATTTTCAAATTGAATAAATAAATAACCTAGACACACACAAAATGGTGAAACTGGATAAGATTTCAAATTCCATTATTATGAGAAAAATAATAATGAAAAAATGGACGAATAGACCTCAGCATGGGAATGGATTCGAACAATCGGATTGTTATGGTTCTCCATTGTTTGATTTCAATAAGCCACAGAGACAATTCCATCTCCACGTACGGACATCACTGCTCCCAGACCCAGTTTCTCCACAATCAAACTATATGCATAAGAGTCCAAATCTCCCATATTATAGGAAAAATGAGAGAGACAGACGTACCAATGTATTTATTAAGCTATGGAAAACTTGTCCCAGAACATGACTTCCAAGAAGGAAATTTCCCAGTAATTTCACAAGCCACCTTGGTTCATGTTGGGTGGTTTTAAAGTCAATATCTTTTGTATCCTCTACGTCAACAAACAAGAAAGATTATTGTCAAGATTTTACGGTAAAATCCTACTATGATTGCGAAATGAGAAGAATGATGGGAAAGCAACAGAAAGAAAAGGAGAAAGCATTATTGAGTAATTTAAGCAAACAACTGGTATGCATTGTTCAGAGAAAAATCATAGACCCATCAAAGAGAAAAACAAGGGGTTTTTATCAATAGACACTCTATTGCGGCACCATTCTCGCCACGTCTTTGATTCTTTGTAGCGAAGAGAGATACTCCTGGACAATCTCTCATATCCGTGTCAACGGTGCTTAACCGCCTTCCATATGAAGCCACATTTTTTTACCGTTAATCTGAGGCTCCTGGCGCAATCCTTAAAAGTGACCGTTGGATTGGTATTTCTGTGAAATGGGCCCATTCTAAGCCATCCTTGGGCCTAACATTGAAAGTTGACCAGTATAAGAGAAGCCCAAATGGCCCACGACGAAGCACTTGTGATTTGTGAATGCGACGTCGTTCAGAACTGATATTATAGAGTACCCGACTCCAAAGCGTCGAAGATCGAAAGCAGAAAATCGGAAATCGAAGTAAACCGATCGTGCCCCGACGACACTCCGTCGCAGTAATTGTGATTGTATCTTGGTCTGGTTCGTCTGATTGAAGAATTGAAACTCTTCGTTCAAAGTTCCATCCATAACAACAATCTGGCACTGGTCGAGTACCGGAATTGGAGAGATGAGAACCAAAACCCTCGTGCGTAGGCCAAAGTTGTGCAGATCGCCTCTTCTTGTCAAACCCCTCTCCACACGACTTCCTGTTCTTGAAATGGTACCCTCCCTCGCTCTCTCTGCGTTTTTATCTCTATGTGCGTGACGCTGCCCGTGTATTTCTTTGAGGTTTGGGTTCGAGACTGAAAAGACTGTAAATTTACTCGTATTACTCGTTGCTGGTTCGTCAATTCTATTATGCTAATGCAAATTTCCTGTTAAAATTGCTTGTGATTGTATAATATGGCTTCAGCAGTTACTATTAGATGATTCATTGGGTGTAATGCTCACTAACTTTGCACAGAGTAATGATAATGGAGAAGATGCAAGTGGGAGTGGGAGCAAGAGTGAAGAAGGTGAACGGTTAACTGTGAATTCTCATGATGAGATGGATGGTCGAGGGGGAAGCGGTGATAATTTAGGTCCATCTAGAGTTTCTATGGATGGAGATTGGTTTGAGGGAGAGACATGTATCAAATGCGATGAGGTAGGCCAAATGTTGGTTTGTAGTGTTAGTGACTGTCCCGTTGCTGTTCACGAGAAGTGCTTGCCTTTCAAACCTAGATTAGATGATGTGGGAAACTTCCGCTGCCCCTATTGTTGGTTCAAACAGGCAGTAGAAAAGAAACAGGAGTTAAGGAAGGAGGTTATGCTCGCGAAGAAGGCTTTGTCCGACTTTATAAATTTCAAAGTTGTGGAGGATGACCAGGAAAATATGAAGGATGGGAAAGCTAAAGAGAATGGTGTAAATATGTCACCACTGGATTGCTGTGACCATGAGAGAGGTGTTGAAGATGAAGAGCGAGCAGAGCCTTCAAATACTTGCTGTATTGAAGAAGATATACTTGTGAATGTTTCACTTCATATGCCAACAGAAGGAACAGTGACAGCTGATATGTCCAAAGACAAGCAAGCCACAATGGAGAAAGAAGAACAAGCACATCCGGAAGCTGCAGAAAATACCGTTTTAACTTCTAAAGACAGTGGTCTGAAGATGCCTGCACCTGCAGATGATAGTGACATGTCTGAAGCATCTGATTCAGACACTCAGGCCCCTTTGGAACAGGGGACACTGACCAAACAGAGAAGTAAAATGAAAGTAGGTGGCAAGAATGTTGATCCTTCAAAGAAATCATCGCCTCAGATACGTAAGACACTGGAGAGAAGAGCTAAAAATCAAAGTAAGAAAGAAATTACCTACAAAGAGCCAGGAAAATCCCCAGAATCTTCTTATCAAATGTGAGTTATTTTATAATAATAATAAAAAAAAATCTTGGAGTTTTTGTGTTGTTAATGGCATAATTTTGCTGCAAGATGTCAGACTCTTTCATGCGCATGCATATAATTCTTTTCTTTTGACCGCAGTAATGTGTATAATGAAAAGCGTAAGAGAGCACGTTGGACACAGGAGGAGGAAGACATATTAACGGTAAAACCTGGTGGACATAACATTTTTGCCTTCTTTTGCCTGTACTGCCCAATTAATGTAACTCATAGAGATGAAGCTACTAGCTTCCATCTTCATTTTTTCCCTTCGATATATGAAAGACTAAAGTTTCTGGTTGTCATGAATTAAATGTAAGAAACAGTGTGAAAATTCTATGAGACTTTATGTACATTTTGACTTTGACTATTGCAATTACCTCCCTCTGTAGAATTTTTGGACAATCAAATTTTTTTTGTGACACAATCTTTTTAATTTATCCTACCGCAAGGTAGATGAAGTTTAAAATTTTTTCCAGTGTTGATAACTTCAGGCTGAAGTTATTCAGCAGCTTACTGAATCCCTCATGAAATCTGATAATCTGTGAATAGACATTGGAATGAATCTAGTGAATATGATTCTTATGGAAACCTATTCACTTGGAAAACGTGTAAGGGTTTACCTGAGTCGGATTCAGCCAAGTTACTTTACCTACCAAATGATAACTATAGTTCCTTTGTCTTTATGTCTGAGAAGCACAATTTACGTGATGATAGTGAGGATTGATTTGATTGCATTACCCTTATTGTAGAACATACACTGCTGACCAAGGGGATGAGAATCTGAAACTTATGTCTCTGTTTCTACTATCTTTCATCTCATGCATCATTGCCTCGATGACTTGGATTTATGTCTTGAGATAACAGCTGCAAGATGTTGTTTTATGATTTGATTTTCACCGTCAAGTTTCACTTCTTTAAACAAGAAAAGTGACATTTTTTTATTGGTATATTCTTGTGTTTATATGCCATAAATACAGAGTCTTTTTCAAAATTTGATGATAGTGTTGATTCAGCATAATCTTTGAAAGATTTTGAATGTTAAAGTTGAGATCAAATTAACGGGTGAGTAGGAAATATGCCAGGTTTGACTGCCTAAGTTCCTAGCATTTATTTTATTGATGCAGGAAGGAGTGCAGAAATTTTCATCCAACGTGAACGTAAATTTTCCTTGGAGGAAAGTCTTGGAATTTGGTCATGGTGTTTTTAATTCAAATCGTACTTCTACTGATCTCAAAGACAAATGGAGGAAGATTTTAGCCAAAGGATCCGCAGAAGGCAAGAACGCGTTACTATGAATGATGACGTAATGAAGGTAACCATTAACATCATCCTTACTGTAATTTTTTTGCTTTAAATATTTGGCCCAGCTCATAATTCCAATCTCTCTTTCTTATTTATCCGAACTTTGGCACTTGAAATTTCTAACACGCCTGTCTGACGCTATCTTGCTTCCACATCCTAGTATCCTACATTGATAGTTGTTGAGGATAGTTTTTTACTCGTTTTTTTGGTTTGAAGTTTTGTCTCCCCATCTGTTGAAGTTATTGCAAAAGGTTATATCTACCAGCCTTTTGTCTCTATGCTGTCATCTCTTATGTTGCAGCAATATGTTCCCTGTTACTGATGATCATGAGAAGTCTCTTTTCTTTTTCTTTTTCTTTTATCTTTTTTCTGAAAATAAGTCTCTTTTCTTTTATGGGTTACAGCATATATGCTCTTAGAAAAATGCTGAACAAAATGGACCCATAATTTTCTTTTTCCCCTGTTATATTTGTTGACATTTACCGCGCAAAGAATCCTAAACCAGTCATGGAAGCAAAGATCTCAAATCTAGTGACTTAGAAGTGACTCATAATTGAGAGGATTTTGAAGTGATTGTTAGATATGGTAAGGTTGATGGCAATGTCTAGAAAGTACAAAGGTGCCCCAAATTTCAAATAAACTGAAAAACCAAACCTCTCTGAACTGAATGGTTTTATTCAATTGTTTGGTTTGTATTTAATTTTTACATAGTTCTGGTTTTATTTTTGTCGAGAAATATGAATAAACTGAATGCTCCTATCTAGTCACTGTAGATTAAATTGTAGGCTTAGCTTATCATATCACGCCATTGTATCCTTTGATGGATCTGATTGTCATTCAAAATTTGTTGTATACTTGTATTGGTATTTGGTTCATATGATTGATGAAGACATTGTCACCTTTGTGTTGCCACATCTATCTTGATGTGTCTGGATTTTAGGATGTCTGAAGAAAATTAGAAACATAAAAGGGAATTCAGCCTTCGATGAAATTTATAATATTCAGAAAGAAAGTCCACAGTGTAAGATGGCGAGAAGAAAACGTGCCTGGAGGTTGAAGATGGCAAGAAGAAAACGTGCCTAGAGGTTGAAGATGGTCTAAGTAAACCATCAATTGCGTTATGTATATGCTTTTGTATGCCAAAATAACTGAGCTGGAGTAGCATATTGGTTTTTCCAAATTTTCTGGGAAGCTTAACAAGAATATCTATTAAATATATCTGGACATAGAACAGTTGATGTTTTATTTTTCATTTGTTATTTTCAGTCAAAGTTGGCTTGGAATAAAAAGAAAGGTGGTGAAGCTGAAAATTGACTTGTTCAAAGTTCAAACTTCAAAGTTCAAAGCTATATATCATAATGTCAGATGTCAATTCTCTCTTTTTTGGTCGTCGAAGGGCCAACTACCCAGTTATTTTGAATTTGTGACTTCTAATTTAACTGTTTCTGAATTACAAGTTTCTGAAATGCAACCTTTATATTTGATCTGCAGGGCCCATCTCTGGCTTCCGCAGATTCTTATATAGAAAAGTGACTTGTTCAAAGCTGTATATACTGAGTGGCAGATGACAATCGACAAGTGTTTCTGAATTAGTTATTAAATTTGTTTACTGCAACTGTTATTATTCCTATCAAATTGAGAACTAATTAAATAGCTTAAGGTCAATGCAAGAGTTTAGAATTAGATGCAGCACTTATTCTTCTAGGAGTTGTAGAACATATTGACTGCTAAACCATGTCGAAGTTCAATGGGATTACTAGTAGGAGTTGCACTGCTGTTTGTGTTATTTCTACAGTTCTCTATTTATTCATTTTTTGTATGTGTCTGCCAATTATAAAGATGAAACTTTAATATGTCTGTTTCTGGGATTTCCGTCGCAAGAAGATAAATTTCCCAGAGAAGTCCGAGGCTGTTGCCTCCCGGCTCCGGACAATAATAGAGTTCCAATATGTAATCCTGCGGTGGCACAAATTCCTCCACTTCGACCAGAGCCAGCCGGATCATTATGAAATGGAACTATAATATATATTAGACCTAGCATGATCCAGCTCCAAGGAGAGTATGTTAAATACTGTGTATTTGTTTCTTTGTAGCTACATGTTCAGATCATATCATAAAGTCTATACACCCACACACACACAGCACAGCACACCTATCCGATGGCATCAACCCAAGCCAAGGCAAGGAACACATATCTTGTGATAATATTTTGAAGTTTATAAACATGTACTCTGTTATGAATAAATGTCAACTGAAGCTTTCTTTACCCCTTTTGGGTGTATTTCAAAATTGGCAGGAGAGAATAATTCTATGCATCTTCAGCATTAATGATTTCTATGCTACAAGCTCTGGATTTCTTAATGCTGAGTATTGTAATTAAACCGAGAAAGCTGTACATTGTTGCGTATGACAAAACAGAGACAGCAGAAAACTCACGGGAAGTGCTACCGTATAAATCTTGTGTCAATCAACTGCGGTAGAGTTGCAGAGTCCCGTGGTAACTTGTCAAACAGTTGGGTGCTTTCTAGATCACGGTTCCACTAGGTATCAAAGCATCCTTGATTACAGTGACGATCCCGCTCTTTATGAAATATCCATCCGTCTCCCTAGCTGCTTCTTGCACATCGTTGCTGTTAATGATCTGAAACAACATTCCCTTGTAAAAAAAATCAATGTTGTGAAAATGTAAATAATTAAATTGTGTTAGTCTATGCCATACTTCCACATTAACAAAGCATTTCGGGAAAACTAGGCTACCACAAGGCCAAGGCCAAGAGTTCCTCAGAGGATCATCTTCTCATCAGATTTTTTATCTTGGCCTGAAGGACAATATAAAATTATTTGTTCTTTTATCCTCGTACAAAACCAGAATTCTTTGTTAAAGCCATGATCCCAGGGCTCTCGTGAATTATGATCACCCCAATCTGTCATCAGTCATCAACCGTCCTTTTTCCTTTTTTGAGACAGCCCTAGAAAGTAGAAACCACCTACTTTGTTTCCGATAACAAAACTGCTAGTGAAGGTAATAATCGTGCAACCATGATCTTCTGATTCATAGGTAATAAGACCAAGACCAGATGCAGTTGGACTCATATGGTTGTTCGAGCTTTTTCTCTTTTATGGGTTTACGGAATGGTGAGGGGCATGGAACTATCATGCTAAGTTTCTCAAACAACGAAATGAGATGCCTATTGCACTGTCATATAATGATTGGGACTATTTCAATTTCAGTAAGGCAAAACCATTCATGGTAAAGTTAGATAACAGCTAACCTTCACATTTTCCCCAATCCTAGCGTTCTTGTCAATTATGGCCCTCTTGATGTGAGAGTTCTTGCCAATACCGATTGGGACGCCACCTTTCGCAGCCAGAAATCTCCTGTCAGCATCTGTCTGGAAACACATAAGGAAAAGAAGACAGTGTCAACACAAGTAGAACAAAAAATAAAAACACAAGTAGTATTCATATCTGATTCCAGATACTTTATCCAACTAGCGAGACACGGGTTTAAATCACACAGAATGTTGTGATGACTTGCCTCATAATAATCTGCTCCCATCAGCAATGTGTCCTCTATAATTGCACCTTCGGATATGCAAGATCGAAGCCCAACCACAGAATGGTGAATTTTACAGTTCTGCAGTTAAATATGAATAACAACATAAAACAACTCAAATAATCGCATAAAAAATCTCCAACCTCCATCATCTTAGCCTTATAACTGTGAATTGAGTCCGACAATTGAGATGCAAGAGCCTTATTTAGGGGTGAAAGCATTATATACCAATATAAAGCATTGCTACAATCCTGGCCTAACAAGAAATTACCTTGATCACACAACCTTCACCGATAACACTATCAGTGATGTCTGCATCAAGCATCTTAGATGGAGGCAAATAGCGCGGTTGGGTGTAGATTGGAGATGAACGGTCATAGAAGCTGCAATACAGGTTACAAAATCCAGTTATGTTAAATTTCCATTAACCTAAAAGGAAACCACAGCTTAACTTAGTTGAACCAGAACCAGACATACCTGAAATCAGGTAATGGCCTTTTAGTGATTCCCAAATTTGCATTATAAAATGCCTCAATTGTACCAATGTCTTCCCAGTAGCCATCATATAAATAAGCTTGAACCTGCAGAAGTTAAAGCCACTTATATCACAAAGACTTCCATAGAAATATGCAAGCAAGCGCATGATTTTCTTGCATGGGGTGTGTGTGTAAGAGAGACAGTATATATAGTGTTAAATTATCCAGCAACTGAAATGCATTAAGTTCAGGCTTTTCAAATGATAATAAAGATTCAAATAGCACATAAGAACAGGACCCAGTAACCTGTGACCCAGAGTCTAAATGTGTGTGCTGGTAAATGTAGTGCTATAAATTAATAATAACAATTTTTGGGTTTGCCTGGTGTGCATCCCTCATATAATACACACCTTGAAGTTGTGTCAAAAAGTTAGATAAAAATAGGATGTACAAACTTCATCTGATCAGACATTCCACAATTTTGACAGGACAATACCATTTCATTCTAAGTGATTGACACAAAGGAACTGCCAATAGTAAGATTAATTGAACAGTACATACCCTCATTCCAATCGAAGTTGCACCCGGAATAACTTCACTTCCAAAATCATTGGCTCCAGGAAACTTATCCCGAAGTAGATTTATCATCACATCTTTGCTGATGACATAGATTCCCATACTAGCAATGTATGGCATCTCTTTAGCTCTCTCGTCATCAAGGCCTAATATGGTCGTGTCAACCTGAACATCAAGTTGAGGAAAGAAAACACGATGATTATCTCATTTCCCTACTTTGTAACTGGAAAGTCGTAACAGATCCAATCTGAAAAACTGATTTTGACAAGAGTTTCTACCTTCATAGCTTTCAGTTGATCCCCTTTTGGTTTCTCAGCAAATTCAATAATACGACCTTCTTCATCAATCTTCATAAGACCAAATGCAGTGGCGCGTTTTTCATCCATTGGGAGTGCAGCTACAGTAATATCTGCGTCTGTTTCCCTGTGCGCTTGTATGAATCTCTCATAATCCATTCGGTACAAATGATCCCCAGCAAGAACCAGGAACTCCAAGACATCATGCTCATCAAATAACCACAAGTACTGTCTAACTGCATCAGCTGTACCCTGTTATAGGAGCAAACGTAGTCATCAAATGTGAGACTAAAAGAGCACATGTTTTCAACATATTAATGATATGAAGAAATAAGACTAAGACTAACTTCGACAAACTGGTAATGCCAATGCTAACCGTACAAAAAAATTTCCTCAAGATAAAACAACCTCCAAAATTGTATATATGAGTAACAAAGGCAACAGAATAGGGGAGGAAGGATTAAGTAGGCTTCTCACCTGGAACCAATTAGGGTTTTCTGGACTCTGCTGAGCAGCAAGAACTTCAACAAAGCCTTCATTCTTGTAACCACCCAAGTTACTGGCATATGCCCGAGAAAGGTGGCGATTGAGAGATGCAGAGTTGAACTGTGTGAGAACATAGATCTTTGATATGTTGCTGTTCAAGCAATTGCTCACTGGAATATCAATCAGTCTGTAATTTGCTCCTAAAGGAACAGCAGGTTTTGCCCTTTTCTTGGTAAGTGGGTAAAGACGGGTCCCAGCACCACCACCAAGTATAATGCCCAACACACTCTGTCAGGAAATGTGCAGACAAATTTCACTTAAATCCTCAAATGAATTGAGACAAATTATATGCAGAACTGGAACCTAATTCAATTAAGTACAGCTTCATAAGCCAACTAGATGGAGACAGATGAAGTGTCTATTTTTGCTATTGAATCCGGTCCATTGTCGAAGATAAGATTCAAAGACAAAACTAGCGAAACGATATTCAAGCATTCAATATAAGTTGCTTTAACAATCCATGTAGTTATTGACCACTAATCATCCTTAAATTCAACAAAATTGCTTGAAAGCTGCTATGCCTTGTAGAATCCTTTACGAAAGCTGCAACTAGTTCAAGATGCCAAATGTGTTGGGAATACGCCGGTGACAGCAAAAAGTGCAATGATCACAAATGCGATTGTCATAACAGCAACTTGGCCAAAATGCAAGTAAATCTTTTCTGCTCAAGTCAAGTCATATCTTCACCATTTAATAGAATAAAACAATGGCCAATGCGGAATTTTGAAAATCACAACCTATTTCACAAAATTCATAGGAGAAAGAACCAGCAAAACTCACAAACAATTTAAGTTCATATCAGCGTGTACATATAATCGTTTTCATTCCATATTCCTCATCTGGAATGGCCTAAAAAAGCTCAAGCTACTTAGGAATAATAATTCACCATTCTTCTCATTGCCTCCGGCTAGACGAAGAACAGAGACAGAACAAAAATAGCAAGTCGTCATGTTCAGAAGTTCAATTCCGATTATCAAGAAGAGCGATCAGCTCCAGACAAATTCGCCAGCACAGTTGACCACAAATCCAATGGTGAAACGCATTTAAGATAAAATTGCATTACAAAAGTAACAACAAACAGCAACAGCTCATCCAACATGATAGAGTGAAACAACCAACCACAACTTGAAGAGATCGAAAGGAAACAGAAAGAAACTTACCGCATATCATTAACCATTAGAATGATATAAAAAGTAATAGAGAAAAACTTACACGGCTGGCGTCGGGGTCAAGACATGTCTGCGAGTTCTTCGAATCCGAAACTGCGATCGGAGAAACGACGATTGGAGTCCTCTGATTTCTAGAAGCTGTTTCGCGCCGACCAGAAAACTCCTGCCATGAAATCTTCTCTCCGGAAATCTGAGATGACGAGAATGATAGGCCTCGGAAGGAAGCCTTCCTACTCAAATTCGACGAATGCGACGACGATGATGAAGACGCCGATGACGGCACTCTCAACACCCCGATCGCATTCATAGTCGCCGCCATTGTAAACAAACTGAAAGTTCTGCTTATGTGCGTGATAGGCTAAGCTTGTAGAGAGAGCTTCAGTCCTCAGTCTTCAGTGAAGAAGAGAGAGATGTGAACTCCCTACTTTATGTGGACGATCGGATCGAATACTGATGGGTTTTGGGAAACTGTTGTCCACACAAAATTACAGAATGGGTCTCGAAGTCACATTCACCAAATTGGAAATAAGTGAGGGGTGTTATGGTAATTGCATAATATAGGTGGACGTCGTTTCGGGAAGAAATAGGAGATGACGTGGAGCTTGTCACGATGTTTACGTTTTATATAAGTATTTAATTATTGAGTGTGGGAAGAGGGAATATTTGATTCAATAATGTTTGAGACCCTCAAAATTTGACCTCTAAAAGACCCACATTTAACGTGAAGGGTTGAATGTGAAGTGGGTCCTACATTTGTGTTTTTAATCAATGACTATTTTAATACAACATAGATTTGGGGAATTTTTAGAGGTTAAATTTTGGAGGTTTCTACCATTGTCCTATTTGATTAAGAGGCGGCTCAGAAAAGAATATTGATAATGGGGTATGGGCCCGTATGGCCATGCCAATTCAACTGGGTCAACTCTAAATATAGCCCAAACTTCGGCCCAATAAACGTAGTGTATAATAATATAATACAACCGAAACCCAAAAAAGCCAAAGCCCATGATGCTGTTTTACTACTTGAGACCAAATCCTCTTTGTAAGAGAAGGCATTTGAAATGAAGAGTTTTCACGACTAATATGTGAAATGCAAATATTGTATCGACCTTGCTTGTTTTATTTTACTGTTAGTTAGGTTTTCCTATGTTATAGCTTTAAGGGGAATAGGGGATGCAATCTATTTTCTTTCTTCCATAAAATTGAATTTTCTACTAAGATCTTAAGGTCTCATTTAGCCCTTAAATTTAAGGTTTGACAGCAATGCATTCAATAATATTTGAGATAGTTGGAACAAATCGTTGGGATCTAGAGGACAAAAACTATGCGATATGCTTGCGATCTTACGATGTAAGAGAGTGAAGGGTACAAAAATTGTAATGATGGACAATATTGCTTGCTCATCTATTAATTATGAGAATTCCTTTATTTTCCATATACTATATAGAAGACAAACATGGTTGTTGAATAATGGTTTAGAACAATTAGTCCCCCATCAAACAACCACATCAAATTAGTCCATCACACCACCTTCACCACTATAGGACTCCTGACACTGTGCTTACTATCAGACCACAGCAACTCCCCAAATACATAATCCTTAACTACACTAGCTTCACTGACCTTAAAGGTGACACTGAAGGTCTTTTCTTCGCCGCGCTTGTTGAACTTTAAGCTCCCTGGTTTGATGGAAACTGAAATTCCATTTGGTTTTCTAACACGAGCATAATACGTACCTGGTGAACCTACATTTTTAATCGTTCGAGACAAGGTGATCGAGCCTTTAAGCTCTGGGACTGTAATGGAAGGGTAGTTAAAGTTGGTAAGACTAATAGGCATGGGGCATTTGTAAGGGCCACCAGAGAATGATGAGAGTTGTGTTTCGTTATACCCTAAAGCGCATAAAAAGTTTAAGTAATCGTTGAGACCTAAATCGTACACTAGACCTGGATCCATGGCACTGTTCGGGTTTATATGTCCTGCTCCGCGACTGAACGGTGTTGCTGTAGTAAAGGATGAATCGAGAATCAGCTCCAGATTGTTATCTCGTGTTGTGGCTGTAAAACAATTCATAGAATCAGAATATGCCTGCATTCATAAGGCGTCAATAAGTTATGAAAGGGGACTAGTCTTGTACCAGTGGTCATAATGGCAGATCTAATAGCTGCAGGACTCCAGTCCGGGTGAAGAGTTCTTAGAAGCCCAACAATGCCCGAAACATGGGGACATGACATTGAGGTACCAGATATTGAGTTGAACAGAACTCGACGCTTGTCAAAATCTTCATTTGTCGGTCCTTGTGCTTCAGTAAATGCAGCTATTACACTCACTCCCGGCGCAGTGATATCAGGCTGCAGATGGAATAAAACTTGCTTCGAGTCTTCAACAAATAATTTTAATTTACATAGCAGGAAACGAGATGAATTGAATAGCTATTACCTTTAGGATCTCAGGTGTAATGGGATTGGGTCCTTTTGATGAAAAGGCCGCCATGAAAGGGGATGGCTTTATGCCAAGTTCTGTCACTGGATGTGTAATATAACCAGTAGGAGACCTGCAATGTTTATCATGAAAATTTATGTCTATGTACTATGACTATTAAAGGTTATGAATATCTCTGCACAGAGAGTGTGATCTTCGTGGCTCATATGTCAAACAAGACGGTCAAAATAACACACACTTGAACATACTTAGTGGAATTGAGGTAAGTGAAAACAGCAACACCATTAGTGTAGCTGATATGAGACGCAGGAAGGACATGAGCATCGGCGATAATTCCATTCGCATTGTCCTCATCGTTAGCAAGAATCATCCCGACTGCACCTGCCAAGGCAGCTTGCTGGCCTTTGTCCACTCTTGCATTGTCTCCTCGAAGACATACCAAGATCTTTCCCTTTACCTTCTCAGGATTAAGTGCTCCTCCCTTACATAGCTTTCTGCATAAATTAAATATACACATAGATTATATAATGCATCACAATATAGAAGTGCCACTTTATTGGTTAACAGAATGAATATATTAGAAGCATAAATAGTTGAATACTTACGCAGCTAGCAGAGATGCATTAGCAGCTTTAGCATCCCCGGCGTTGATTAACGGAAAGAACGTATTGCTTGGCAGTGCTGTGTCAGATAAACTCTCTCCCTTCCAAAACAAGATAGTATGCATTGGTAAGTTCTTGGACATAAGCAAGTAGCCACTAACATTTTCAATTGGATTGGCTCAAGGAATTGTTTCTGTTTTGACTTATAATAATCCGTGTTAAGGCAGTACAGTTGTTAATAAAGAAAGTAAACCTTTAACCGCATCTTGTTCCCAAGAACAACATAGCTAGGGAATTCCCGGTCCATGGTGCTAGCACCAACTGTGATTTGCCATGGGGCAACATTGGAGACAGTACTATCTGCAGGTCCAGAATTACCAGCAGAACAAATTACTACAATACCATGCTTGATAGCATGAAAAGAGCCAATTGCAACACTTTCATTGAAGAAGGGAGTTGCATCTCCTCCTAAAGACACTGACAACACATCAACACCATCATGTATCGCTGCATCAAATGCTGCTAGGATATCCGCATCAAAGCACTCATTTCCAGCTATTGGAGGATAACACACCCTATATGCTACAACCCGAGCTTTCGGAGAACCTCCTTTTGCCTCTCCTAAACCATAGCCAAAGACACTAGCATTTGGCACAAAACTGCCTGCGGCTGTTGACAAGGTATGAGTCCCGTGGCCATCATCGTCCCTCGGAGAGTCAAAGGAAGAGGAGTTGAGTGGACCAGCAACCGCAGCATAGCCCTTGTTGAAGTATCTTGCTCCAATAAGTTTCCTTCCGTATTTCCACAATAATTTACATAGTCAATCACTATCACAGGAAAGTCACAAAATAAATAGCTCATTTGTTTTGAAAATTATGCGCAAATAACTAAACGGTAATGGTGCGCACCAATTAAACTAGATTAGTGAAACAATATGACAAGCTTAACTTGGGTAGATTTTAACTTAACTGAATACAACGTATGAACACAATTATTTGGCTTATTATAATTTCCTGTTATGTTTTGTCAAGGAGCTACAAGCTGTCTGAGTAATTAAGAGACAACAAAAAGCGTTTGAAGTAAGACAGCAGTTTCAAGCAGCTGGCAGCTGACAAGGAATCGTAATCTCAACACACAAAATGTTGTGGATACGCAACTATCTCCTTCAACAGGAAAAAAAAATTCCTGATTTTTCATGAATTCATCCATTAATGAATGTTATTTATCAAAGAGAAATATCTATTTTCGTCTGAATTTTACCTCTTTTTTAATGATTCTAGGAGGAAAAAGCTGATACTATTAAGCTTTAGTTGAAAATTCCAAAATAAATGTGCTTTATATGGATACCTTTCCTCCCCAACATCAAACAAGATGGAATAACTTCTGCTTTTTAGGAGTTTATTTCCTTGATTCCAAGAAGTCAGCGATGTTAAAGATACCCCTTTTAACGTTGGATAAAATAAATTAGCGTAAATGATGTCATGCCAAGAAACTCCTAGATCATCACAAGGACATGCAGTTTCTAATTTATATGACAAGCTAGGGAACCTGGATGAAGAGAAAATGCTTCACTATCTTGGCAACAGTTGAAGCTCTCTATTTCAGAGCAAGGCAAAATTATGTGCAAACAGATATCATGATTGAGAGAATATACAGCAGGAAATACAGACCAAGTGCTGATAAAGTTGGGAAAAATAGACCTGTTGCAACGAAAACTAGCATCTTTGTCATTCTGACATATTCCCTTCCACTTAGAAGGAATTGGTCCCAAGCCATTATCGTCAAAGCTTTTGGATTCAGGCCAGACACCTATATACATATATAGACATCCACATTATCAAAAGCAAGCTATAGAAAGTCAAATTTGATAGCAAAAGACAATGACAAATATTAATGCACACCAGAATGATAAACCCTAAGTAGCCTTAGAATCCACTCTAAAGAAGGACACTGAAACAGACACATTGCTTCTCAAATCTCAACTCCATATATAAAAAAATATATGAATTTTATAAACTTCAATAATCACAGCAGCAGAATACTCAACTCTAAAATAAAAAATAAATTTATATTTGTGCTTAATATTTTTCAATAAGTTCTCTTTATTTATTCTTTGGTGATCCAAAGCCATCAAAGGGCATACACTGCAAAACAAGTTCATTATCCGGAGGACATTGACATAAAGTATACTGCATGATAGTTATATGAATTCTCCTGTCTCAACCATTGACTGTTAGAAAATATATGTATAAATATAATTTTATGAATAACTAGATAAATATATATATAAGGTAAATAACTTGACACGTAATATTTATATGTACATATATATAATATGACATGTTCAGCAAATCTTGATTGGAGAAGCACATTAATTTAATGTATTTTGTGGACTAGTCAAATCATTCAACCATTAAGGGTCGGAATATAAAAACTCAATATGCGCAGTATTAATGCAGCTATGAGTTTTGGTCAATAACATCATTATCATAATCACCCAATGCTGAAAACCCTCTTCTTCTTAATGCATGATTCAGTCAAAGTCAAAGATGCATAGTTTTATTGATTAATTAACACAGTAGATCTAATCTGCAAAACCAGATCCTGACTATGCTTAATGTTGAAGTTAATTACAATCTACGAGGCTAAAACTTATGTAAAATAATGGGCCCCTCACCAGTATCAAGATTGCCTATAATTGTGCCTTCACCAAATCTCGCCTTCTTCCAAATTGAGTTTGAAGGAACAACACCATTGTTTTCAAGTCCCAAGAAACTCCATGAATGAGTTGTCTGTAACCTTCTGCCTTTGTTCAAGAATAGTGAAACAACTTTGGGATGTTCTATATTGGATGGGATAAGACACATATAACACAAAATTGTCATATAACAGAGTAAACAGAGACAGAGGGTAAACAGAGGAGTGTGAAAGTTTCTCACTTGAAATCAGTGCAGCTACGTTATCTTCCAAAGTTGCAGCAAATCCATTGATATGCCTTGTATATGAGTAAATGATAGCATCTTTTGCAGCATCAGAGCTGTAGAGAAAACCCAGATACGTTACAAAGCCATTGTTTTTGCTCACTGAAGAAGTTACCAGGCATTACCTTCCAACAAACGATCCAAGAAACTCAAGGTGAGACTCTGTCACTCGTTCGAGGTCAGTCAATGAGACTTCAGGACCGTGTGAATGGGATCCCAAATACACAACGTATGTCTTCACCACCACATGACAAGAAATTGAAGTCAGAAAAAGATTTCACCACCAACACATAATATAAATAAATATCCATCTATCCAGATATGTATTCTGATGGAAATGCTCACATTTTTTGAAGCAAACGTGGGTCTCTGACAAAAAGTGAAGAGAAGAAATGAAAGGAACCAAAGTGTATGACCCAGAAGTCTCATTGCTTGCTGACAAGTTTAGAGACTGTGTGTTCCTCTGTGTTCTCCCCGTTTGCTTCCTTTTATAAAGAAATGGAACTTTATAAAAACATCTATCAGACCTTGGAGTGAGTAGTTTTGATCAATTTATATTACTCTTTCTTAATGTAATGAAGGAAAAACACCAATTTGGGAGAGTAAACTATACCTCTTGACTATATCTACATAGCTTTCATGTGGACTCACATGGAAGGTTCCACCATTATTTTGAATTCGGGACGTGATATTGAAGACAAATAGGAGAAATGAGATTCCATCCATAATGGAGCGCGGCTACAAGAGTATTGTTAATCTAAACTCAACTTAACACCTTCCGAGTCCATTCAGTGTGGCACTGTGGCCAATTAGACTATATCCAATTGGTTGGGAATTCACAAATACGACTAACCTATCTTATTGTTGGTTGAGCAGAGTTTGAAAATTCGACTCCACACTTCATAGTTTCTTGGGAAGATAAAGTATAACATTGACGCCAAGATTAAAGACAAAGCCGTCTCATTCTAGCCAAGCTAGTCCTATCCAAGCCGGCGAAGCCGCCCCTATAATTGGCTAATGATGAACTGGCGAGCCTTTGGACACGACATACGAGTCATTGCCTCTAGATGAGATAAGCCGGGGTCCACCCAAACCGCCGTTGATGGATGCGTGATCAACAGGCCAACGGCCGTTAATGTAGCAGTGATACTACCGTTGACTTTGGGTCGGGGCCACTAGATTCCGGCCGCTGAGAACAATTGCAATGGTCCCATTTTGTTGGGCCAGTAAAAACAAATATTGGGTCTCATCTCTATTACATAAAAAGTCAAGTCAAACACGTCTCTCAATACAACCACATCAACAAAACACATCCCTCAATATAACCACATCAACAAAACACAAATTCCTATACATTTTTCCTTCCCACCCAACATGGAGGCCAACAAATTCTCATTCCCTCCGTATTGTCCACAATAAAACTACAGCAAAACACATCTTCCAATACAGCCACATCAGCAAAACAAATCTCCCAATACAACCACATCAACAAAACACAAAACCCCATACATATTTGTTGGCCCAGACAAAATAATATCATTGCAAGTTCTCTGATAAGGTGCGAGATTTCATAGCCATCCCATCATGTGTTGAACTTCGAAGAGGTCAAATAAAAAGAAATGCCCTAAAAGTACCAGAAGGTAGGCTTTTACGTGGATATGGAGATTAGTCTTCGAAAGTAGCAGAAGGAAAGATTCGCTGTATTCGCTTTTGCTCGCATGCGTTCTTGCTTTGCTTTGGAGGGAAAAAATAATCTCCCAAGCGAACGTGGATTGGAGGTCCATGAATTCCCCAATTGTGTCGAACGAACAAATCACCCAAGCGAAACGAATTCCCCGATTGTGGCAAAAACGATGTGTGGATGCAATTAGGGCGCATCAAATTTGGATTTTGTCCACAAATTCACTCTCAAAATAAAGGAAAAAAACTGGAAAACAAAAATTAGGGTTTCACAAGAGACCAATATGGTGGCGCGCATATGAACTGTTTTGGATCATGTGGTTGATTTCTGGTAATTATCCCCCTCCCACATGACGAATTCTTACCCTCTCATGAGTCTGATTCCAGTAAACTGGGCTGGGCCTTGTAGTAGGCCCAGATACTCCTTCAATGATCTTAACGGGTTTGGGCCAACAAAACAACTGGACTTTTGGGATAAAAGCCCAACGTGTACTTAGTAGTTAGAGGGAAATTTTATTTACACACAGCTAATCTAGTATCTCTACACAATTCTTTACACATGATAAGTTTACACCATAAATTTATAAGTCTACACACAAATTTTTCGTGAAAAATACCAAATTACCCTTGTTTTATACAATATTAGAAGTATTAGTATTACGTTTACACATATTCAAACTTCAAATCTCTTATCGGTTTCCCCATATTAGGACTCCAGCTGCCACCGATTTTCCACACCTGAATCGACGTCCAAAACCATGCGAGTAGATGACCAAAAATTTATCATTATCAACATCAAAAAGCTTTAGAGGAGAGGTAAGGTCTTGTGAATTCTCTCTTAAATATTTTTATATCTAATGAAATCTCTGAAATTGAACATGTGGGTTTGCCGATTTCTGTATATAGCATGAGTGCGTGTGTGTAGTTGTTAAACTTTGGACGATTTCTGGTTAGAATAGGACTGAAATAAAAATCAACACACCAGGGCCGTTTCTAGGGTTATAAAACGGTAACATCGTGTTGTTTACATGTTAAAAAAAAGACACCATCCGTCGTTTTTATTCACAAAAAACGACAGCTTCTATCGATTTGTAGTCTCTCCAGAAATCGATAGGGTCTTGTTGTTTTTATTTTAGAAAAACGAAGTGCCAAGTTTTTTTTTTTTTTTGCAAGAAAAACGACAAGACCATGTTGTTTTTCTTATAGAAAAACGACAGCCTGTGTTGTTTTTCTTCCAGAAAAATGACATCCTACTGTTGTTGTTTTTTTCTTTTTGAAAAATTCGGATGTAAACTTAATAGTCTCTAATTAAATATGTAAAAATGATTTATTTTAAATTTTTAGTTTAAGGGTTAATATATAATTGTATACAAGTATAATTTTTGTAAACTATAAAAATTTAAAAAGTAGTATAAAGATAATAGATTAGTGGTGTATAGATAAAAGTTTCCATAATTAGTAGGTTAGTATCAGTCAACATGTCAAAAGCCTTGTAAGAACAATCATTAATCAGTCAACGATAATATTTATTATCAGGGTGATGAGAGAGCCAGAACTATAAGCTCCCAATAAAGCCAAATTAGGCTGGCTTTGGCCGTGAAATACCCCATTTTGCCGTCTCATTGAAGGTCTTCTCTATCATCTCAGCCTGGATTTCATGTTGTTTTTGCCTCTAGACTTTCCCTTAATAACTTCTTTAAATACCCACTCCCCTGCTCTGCTCTGCCACAGCCCACACACTTCTTCTATCTCTCATCACTTGTAACTCAGCTTCACTGAGAGAGAATTGAACAGTCATCAAGTTGAATTACACTTTATTTTCAATGGTAGGTTATGCAGTGAAACTGTAAGTCTAATCTTGATTTCAGCTTTCAATCTCTGAAATACTATTTTCCTCTGTTTATGTTATGTTAATGAACAGTTGGAGCGTAAATGTTTGTTTATTCTCTCTAGTGTAATGATTCCACTAATGCCTTTGTTTTGTCATTTGTGAAGTGGAAGTGATTGAGCCAGTCAACGAGAGGGGATTTGACCAGATGACCTGCCTGGCTCCCTGAATGCCAACTAAGAAACTAGCCAACAAGTCTTCATCAATTTTGACTCTTTCCTAGTTGGCATCAGAGGAGTCATGCAGAAACACAGTTGTTACTTCTCTCTCTACAATTTCTCTCCCATCCATTCATGAATTCACAAATAACAGGGGTTCACTTGAACAGGAGAAACAGAGTAAGTGCACAAAATTATTAATCACTCTCTTTTATTATGCATCACATTACCTATATATGTAACCAAATTCACTAACTTATAATTTTCATATATGATATTATTACTAGATGGAGAAATGATAGGGATTAAGGCTCCTCATCTCATAGTTTTGGTATTGTGGCACTCCATATCCATGGAAACATACCATGGGCTGCTCCTTTGGCTCCTCTTTCTGGTCTTCGACAGGGGTTACACTCACCAGCTCTGAATATCCAACTTTCCTTCTTAGTATATTTGTTAGCTGAACTGCATCAATCTCTTCCCCTGTCACCACTATTTGGTCCTTATCTCTCCCACCGAAAGCTGCCGATTCAATTCCTGTGCATTCAAGAAAAATAAAGAAAACAAAAGGGCTAATCAGAAAACAAATTTTTATGGAATTTCCCACTTGGGTTTTCAATTTTGTAGATGAAAGATCAACTTTGTTTCTCTTTTTTTGAATATTGGATGTGGGTTTCAAACAAGAGTGACAAAATCTACACCTGGTAATCCAACAACAATCTTCAGTGCTTTGGAGCGCAGGTTCTGCCTGCGAAAGCAGAGGCCAGACATGGGGACTCCGCAGCAGTACTTGTAGCCATTAATGGGGACCTTGATCACTACCTTCTGCTGCAACCATTAATGGAAAAACTCAGCTTAAGTAAACTAGTTGAATTAAAAGTCACATGTTAACAAATGCGCATATATGCCTCACCTTCATGATTTTGTGTCTTCAGAGATTCTGAAAGAGCAGTCTTTCCCCAAGCAAGCAGTAGTGATAAATTGATAATGTGAGGGTTTGAGTTATTGTTCTAAAGTAATTGCAGGTGTTGATTATATTCTGCTATATATACAGATCTCTTCCAGCACAAAAGTCTACCAAGAACATTTCTGGTTAGATTCAACGAATGTGTTGATTACATTTACTAGTTAAGGTTCCAGCAATTCAAAACTGCATTGGGTTGTGTCTGGATTGGGGAGAACAGGAGAAGAGAATGAGAAACATGAGTCATATATTAGAGAGGAAAATGATTCAGTGAATATCTGCTTAGTTCTGTCTGGCTAAAGAAAGTGACTTTCGAACTTTGATGAGTTAAACTGAGTTTAATGTGCGGGGATTTACTTTTTTTGGTATTACTGGCAAAGAAGGTCATCTGAATCTTTGAAATTTCTGTCTGAGTTTCAGTATTTTTGTACTTGGGAGTAATGTTTTGTCCATTTGTATATGAGATGTCAGATGAGGCAGGTGTTGTATTCTTGGCTAAACTATCTAAATCTAGCTTTCTTTGTGGAACCTATTTGTGTTGGAGTTGATGGCAGGATCTTCAGTTTCGACTTTCATGATTCATCTGTAAGTGAGAAAAAAAAGAGTGAAATATTTCTTGGTAGCTGGTGCAAGAACAAAATGGGCCAAGGCCCAAGAAATGGTGAACCGGTTCATGGAGAAAAGACCCAATTGGAGCTGAACTGCTGAAGTCTAAAACAGGAATATTAGGCCCAATCAATGGAAGCCCAGCCCATCAACATAATATTGATGATTTACATAATTTAAAGACTTCTTGAAGTTGATAAACGAATTAGGTGGAATGATTCCATATCATGTTGAGTCGATAGGAGAGATTATCTTTCTTTCTTTTTTAAATAAAAAATAAAAGAAAAATATGTCGTCCTTACAATCAATTAGATAAGTTTCTTATGGTCGTCCTCGTTGTGGTTCAAGACTTCCAAGTTATTCACATGTACATTTGTCCTTTCCTTGGCTGTGTAGGAAATCTTCATGCAGTTGGCTCGTTGCAGGAGGTGGTTTTCGACAAATTAATTGCGAATTAATTGCCTGTGTCGTTTGCATCGTTTCGTCTTAATTGCCTGTGTCATCTGCATCGTTTCGTCTTTCTCATGACCAGTGAGAAATAATTGTTGCTTTCGTATCGTTTCTTTGAAATCCTAAGAAGTAAGTCACCCTAAAAAAATAACAATTGGAATTGCAGAGATAATTGTTAGAGCATAAAATTCCCCCCATTGGTTTGGTAAGCCCTAGTTATGTGGTTTATCATCTTCAACTCATCTCCAAACACTTCAATTAAATTTTAATAAGAAAAATTCATACGGGCTTTTGCCGTGGAGCTAACAATACTTCAAGTTGGATTGGATTAGGACAAATCATAACATAGTATCAAAGCAATTTTGATCCTCCAAACTTTTGGATCACTTGTTGATTTTTTGGATGTTCTTATGGACGAACCACTCACATGCGAGAGGATTTTTTTTTTAAAGTCACATGCGAGAGGATCCTAACATGTATGGTCTATTTGTTGGGCTTTGGATACTACAAGCCCACAAATGAGAGGGAAGGGCCTTTCGGATGTCCAATGTACAAACCAACCACATGTGAGATGTAAGCTCGAGTGGATGAAGCTGCAAGCCTCTGCTGTACAAGTTTAGTGGTGCCGGAAGAGTTGTCGAGTTGAGAAGGGTTAAGTCTATTGTCCAACATCGCCTAAGAGAAGATGTGAAGTACAATATACAGTAGTCCAAATTTTCTAACTAGTAACAAGTGTTTTTCCTGGGCTCAAACTAGTATGGGTTGATGCTAGGCCTAGGAAGAAAAAGTCGTGTGGGCCAATATAGACTAACCCAAAACGGACAAAGTGTTACTAATACGGAGCGGAGGACTATTCAATGAGAGGACTATAACCCGTATAGTCCAATTGTTGAGATTTTGATACTCCAAACTCACAAGTGAGAGGTAGCGTTATATTAGCAGCTCTTTTTGAAACAAGAAAATGAAGAATAATGTTACAAAAATTTAGTACCTGATTTAAAAATATATACTATGCATCTATAGACTCTTTTTTTTTTTTTTTTTTATAAGCATCTGTAGACTTTATTTTCCACAATATTTACATTAATCAATATGCAATCCCTCTTTCTATAATTACTTATTCAAATATGAATCGAAAATCACAGGATGGAGCAAGAATATGGATCTCTCATTTCATAGACTTGGCCCTGAGGCACCCCATATGACCAAAACATAGGCATCCTTGTTGCCTTCTCTTTCTCATCTTCTTTCTTTGCCCCAACAGGAGTTACACTGATAAGGTTTGCATATCCAACTTTCTTTCTCAGCAATTTTGTTAGCTCAACTGCATCGATCATGTCCCCTGTCACCTCTATCTGGTCCTTCTCCGTTCCTCTTAAAGCTGCTTGTTCCACACCTGCCCGTCACATTAACGTTAGAGACGAAGCCAATCAACAAACAAAATTGAATTCTTGGTACATCAAAACATGCTATATATATATATATATATATATATATATATATATATATATATATATATATATATATATGTAACGTGCCTGGTAAACCAACAGCGATTTGCAGGGCTTTGGACCGGGAATTCGGCCTGGAAAAGCATGCCGCGGACAGTAGAGATTGGGAGCGATGCTGCTGGCCATTCATGGCGACGTGGATCACTATCTTTTGCTGCAAAAGAAGAAAAAAAGAAAGGACCGAAATTAGCATAAACTAGCTAACTAGATGAGGTTCCACGGAAGTAGTTGATTATTGTGTAAACATTTTTGCATGTCTTGCCTTCATGTTGGAGATTATATATGGAACAGAAGAAGGTTGATAAATTGTTGCGAAGTTGTTATTATGGGGATTAGTGGCTGTTGTTATATATAGACGGCAAGTCTTCCGTGTGAGAATTTGCCAATGAGGCCATTGCATTTTCATGGTTGGGTGAGGAGTCTTTGTTTAATTGATATGGGTCCTGCCATAAAGACTTTTGAGAAGACTAAAAAGATGGGGGGGGGGGGGAATCAACACAATATAGGTAGTTACAGGGTGATCGAGTTGATCGGCTCCGTTTGGTTGATATGGTATATGAAATGTTGTCATTACATACAAGCGCATTATGCAATTCATCATGAAACATAAGCAATCAATTATCAAATTGTTTCACATTTCAATAAATTTAAAGACATATTCAATCAAGAGATATGTTCAACACTAAAAAATAAAAATTAAATTATTGTATGTTAAAAAAAAAAATCTACATTGTGCATGACCAAAGCTGCGCGTAGGTATAAGGTGTAAAAAGAGTGAAATCATGAAGAGTGAAGGGTGAATAGAGTTAAGGGTATATTTGAAATATTCTTGAAAAATGTGGGGTATTATGCATATTTGAATGTTAAAGTTGTGAAATTACTACGTGGGCTAGTTTGCTAGTTTGGTAGAGCATTTTGTGAAATTACTGTTAACATTTGTGCTAGTAGCATATTGGATAAATTACGTACAGCAGTAACATACATTTTAGATAGCTATATCCAGACATACAAATTTTATAAAATAAATAAATGTATTTTAAATTAATTGAAGATAATAATAAATTATTTATTAATTAAATGAGAAGGATTTTATTAATAACACTATTCACACATACGTGGAAAGGTATTATGCATTTTAGTTGTAATATAGACATATAAATGTATTTAAAAATAAAAATTAATTTATAAAATAAAGATAATTAATTTATCTAACATAATTAAATAATAATTTCAATGAATACAATTAATTAATTAATTAATAATTGACGATCGCAGGGGTATAATGGGAATAAGTAGATTTAATGGGGATAAAATAGACAATTCTCACAAAAATGCTAGACAAATGCTTCAAAAAATAGCATTGTAAAAAGTAGTATAAATGCTGATGAAAATGTCTCGATTCACGTGCATCAAAAAAGGTGTTTGGATGACTACTAGCATTTATACTAACAAGTAATATAAATGCTCCAATATATGTTAATCCAAACGGGCCCTTTTAATGTCATATTCAAGTAGCATTTTGAAAATCAATGAGAGATGATTTGATTGGTAATCGATTGAGTTAGATATATTGTGTCCAAAATTCGATTCCACTGAAATGTTTATTTCTCAACGATATTTTAAAAAAAAATATCATTTTTGAAATGCTCCAAAAAATACTACTTTTAATGCTTCTTCAAATAGGACGTTTGATTATTTTAAATGTTTTATGAAACGAAGCCTTTGACTCTCTTTTGACTTGTCAAAATATTTTAAGAGAAGTGCGATGATTAATTATCGATGATTTAGGTGGACAAAAAAATTCATGGATACTCATCATTAAAAAAAAAAGAGAAGGAAAAAAAAAAAAGAAAAACATGGCAACCATGCGTTAAAAATGTCAAGTTGGGCCTTGTATTATTTTCCACAAACAGCATTTTGGTCCAACCCACGCGTAGATTGATTTTTTGGACTAGTTCTTGGACTTGGGAGAAAATGTCTTTTTAAAAATAATAATAAAGAAAGACCCATTGATTGATCTGGTAAATGTGTTTCAATCTTGTACGATGTTCAATTTTCATTAATTACTTCGAAAGTTTGGAAGCTTACATACAAGTCAGTAGTCAGAAGTCCGAAGTCATTGTTTATAGTTTCTCTCCTCACCAATTAATATCCACATAACTACCCTACCTAGCGGAATTTGGACTTTTGGACTTTGAAGAGCTAAGGAGCGGTAGCTTTCCTGAGTTTGTTTGGTCTTCCAAGTTGATTTAGTCTCCGCGAATGAGTTTGGGAGTTTAGGATTGTTGTTTAGTCTTTGCCCAGGTTACGAGACATCTATTAGCTTCGTAATTCATTTAAAATTATAGAGTTTACAATTTAAATCTAATAATTTTGACCGTATGTCACATCACACCACATTTTTGTTTTGTTTTTTATTCTCAAAATTTATCTGACATTTTCAAATGGGAATTGTAAACTATAGAGAATTGCAGAGTTCTCAAATGCATTTGCTAGTATATTATGATTGCGAGTGGAGTCTACCAATTCAAGTTGACTTTGTTATTTCCCTTTAAAGCGCACCGTTTAGCTCAAGTCCTAAACTCACTGTTATTACAGAAGTGATAAGAATCCTAATAAAAAACATCTCAGTTATCTAAGTAGTAGATGTGTCACTCTCTGGTTCAATTATCAGGTTTTGTGGACTCCTACACTTACATCAATCAAGGGACAAAATCCACTACTGGGATGACTGACATGCTTTTTATTGGGATATCTAACATTTTTGATACAAATAAAATGGTTGAAACAGTTTGTTATTTTATTATTACATCTTTGCATATGTCCTGTCCGTACATGTCTTTTGATTTTGAATTTGAATTTTGAAGCAAATGATATGAATATATTTCTTTGTTTAAGCACTTGCAATGGTGCTATTTTGTCTGGGCCAACAAATATGCATAGGGTTTTGTGTTTTGTTGATGTGATTGTATTGAGTTTTGTATCTTGCTGATGTGATTATATTGGAAGATGTGTTTTGCTGATGTGACTGTATTGAAAGATTGTGTTTTGATGTACTTTTATTGTGGACAACATGAAGGGCATGAGAATTTGTTGGCCACCATGTTGGATGGGAAGGAAAAATATATAGGAATTTGTATTTTGTTGATGTGGTTATATTGGAAAATGTGTTTTGTTGATGTGATTGTATTAAGAGACGTGTTTGACTTGACTTTTTATGTAATAGAAGTGAGACCCAATATAGATTTTTACTGGCTCAGCAAAAAGCCACTACTGCAGTTGTTTATTTCTTCTCTTTCTCGACTCTGTCTTCTTCTTGTTCCTCCTCTACTCTACTCTTCATCTTTGCCTCTGAACAACTTCTTCTACTCTTGCATTGTACTTCTCTGCACAACACTCTCTATAATTGAGAAAAATATTACATGAGCCTTTCCGAGTTCACAGACTTTACTTGTAGCGGACGCGGTTTAGCCATGTATATACACATCAAATACGTTGTGACCGTCGATTACAATCACAACGGTGCCATGCGACCCGGCCGGCATGACCAATGGAGAAAAGATCCAACTGAAGTCTGATTCCCCAAAAAAAGGCATATTAGGCCCAATCAAAGGAAGCCCAACCCATCATTATATTACTAATGATTTACGTAATTCGTCGAAGTTGATATCAGTCCATTGGAGAGAAATTCTCTTGGTCTTCTTTTTTTAAAAAATAATCTATCGTCCTTACATATAGTTTCGGATATCAAACCGGACGGTATCGTATATGAAGAAAGAGATTGTTGACCTTAGTAGACGAATCTATTCATTGGTAGGGCATTTCTTCCTGTGATCGCCTTTCCTACCAAAAAGGTAACCCAACAAAATCGGGGTTTTTTCTAGACTAGACCTTCGGATATTTTTGGTTCTGATATTCCCAAAATACCCCCACTAATGGGAGAAGGCCACGTGGCAGAGTAAGTTCTAGTGAGTACAATGTGGGTGACGTACCGAAGGGTAAACTTCGGTTCTTGACCGAAGTGTACCGAAGACCACACTTCGATAACCGTACTACAGAAGCATGTACCCACGAAGTTCAACTGATGAAGAGTCCTCATAGGACGCCAATTCTAGATAGAGTCCTACTCCCCTTTGGAGAGGGATACAAATAGAATTTACCATCCGAGAAACCCTCTGGAAAACCAATGAGAGAGAGTCCGACTCCTACTACAACTCAAACACTTCAAACTCATATAAAAGGGGAACCTCTGCCCTCAGGTAAGGAATCTAACTCCTGCACTCTAAAATACTTACTGAGGAAGAGGAAACGCTCGAAGCAACGAGCAATCCTCCCAAGTTTAGTACTGTACTGACTTGAGCGTCGGAGAGGTCCCCCCGAGTACACCCTCGGGGCCCTACCGAAGCTTACGTTCGCTTCTTGTGCAGGAAGGAAGGAAGAGATCACGTACCAGCAAAGTAGAAATTAGTTATTCCAGCTCAGTCTGACTTGGCTGATTTGTCTGATAGGGTAGACCTGTTTTAGACATCATCAGTTTGGCGCCGTCTGTGGGAAAGATGTACACTTCCCTAAAGAAACTCACAATGGTCAGATTGAGAAAGAATGTCGCTTCTACTTCAGAAACAAGCCGTCGAGTTGATGACCCTAATGCTCCCGACCGGGGGCAGGGTGAACACCCCCATCATGAGGAGGTAGAACACCAGGAGGATGTTGCTGACCGAACCAACCAGCATAACCAGGACGCTGGACCGTCCCAAGTACCTTGCACTCAGGAACAATTCCAACAACTTTCCCAGCAGGTGCAAATGTTGACCGAACTAATCATGAACCAACAGACACAAGTGAACCAAGAAATCCCGCACAATGAGGAGATGCGAAGTTCACACTCAGGTAGGTCTAGAGAACCAAGCCGAAGGGTGAATCCCGATGGTACCATTGGAGAAAGTACTAGAAGGGGAACTACCTACAATGAAGATGTCGGTCGACACCTAGATGAGATGAACAAGAAGATTGCAGCACTACAAGGAGTGTCCCCAATGGAGGGAGTGTGGGACAGTACGTTGACCCCTTTAGCTCCTGAAATACTTGAAGCTGAAATGCCGCGTCACCTTATTGTTCCAAAGCTGGAGAAGTATGAAGGGTTAACTGACCCCTGTGATCATATCCAGGGTTTCAAATCAATGATGGAGTGTCGGGGGGCAAATGCCCTGATAATGTGTAAGATATTCCCATCAACCCTTTTTGGACCAGCAAGAACTTGGTTCAATCGATTACCGAGACACAGTGTGACTAGTTTTGGAGACTTGTCCGAGAAACTTGCGCTTCACTTCTCCGCCGCACGAAGGACGGCAAAGACAAGTTTGGATCTGATGAATCTTGACCATGAGCATGGAGAATCACTTCGATCATTTCTTGCAAGGTTCAATAGAGCATGCTTGGAAATCCCACATGTCCAGGTAGAAGTAGCTATTTCGGCCCTGGTAAGGACAGTAAGGGATGAAGCGTATGTACGCTCATTAACGAAAAAACGCCCGAAGACTATGGGAGAACTCTACGCTAGGGGAGATAAGTTCATGCAGTCAGAGGACAGAGAACAAATGAAGGGAGACTATGAGGCGAGAGGCTCAAACATGGTCAAGTACTTAGCTGCGGTCAAGAAATTATTGGCCAAGATTCCCAAGGTAGAGATTAATCGAATACCTAGGGAGGAAAATGCAAAAGCAGATGTCCTTGCACGATTAGCTTCAGTCTGTTCAGCCAAAGGGCCTACTTCGGTCAGAATTGAAGTACTTCCTCAACCAAGTATTTCAGCTGAACTAGAAGTTGTTCCGGTTGAAGCTGAACCAAGCTGGAAGGACCCGATCAGAGAATTCTTACTTGAAGGGAAACTTCCTGAAGATAGGAATGAAGCAAGGAGTCTCCGGAAAAGGGCAGCAAGATATACTCTGATTGATGGAGAATTATACAGAAGGTCCTTCACATTTCCATATCTGCGATGTTTGACGCCTAGAGAGGCTGATTATGCCCTAAGGGAAGTGCATGAAGGAATTTGTGGAAGTCACATAGGGGGAAGAACATTAAGTTATCAGGTGCTACGTTGTGGATACTACTGGCCTACAATGGTGTCAGACGCCAAAAAGCTTGTTCAAAAGTGTGATAAGTGTCAAAGGCATTCCCACGTACCCCACCTTCCTCCTAGTCAGATGGTGCCCATTCAGAGTCCATGTCCATTTGCTCAGTGGGGTATGGATCTTCTTGGACCATTCCCACCAGCATCGGGTCAAAGGACATATCTGATAGTAGCCGTGGACTACTTCACTAAGTGGGTAGAAGTGGAGCCACTTGCAACTATTTCTGAGAATAAGGTAATAGACTTCATCTGGAGAACCATTGTCTGTAGATATGGGATACCAAGGGCCCTTATTGTTGATAACGGCAGACAATTTGTCGGAGGAAAGATGAAGAAGCTATGTGAAGAGTTGGGGGTTGATCTCAGAGTCACTTCGGTCAGTCACCCACAAGCTAATGGGCAAGCTGAAGTGACAAACCGAGTGATCCTCCAAGGTTTGAAGACAAGACTAGATAGTGCCAAAGGAAGATGGGTGGAAGAACTACCGAGTGTGCTATGGTCCTACCGAACCACAGCACGGACTTCTACTGGAGAAACACCCTTCTCCCTGGCATTTGGCTCCGAAGCCGTGATACCTGTAGAAATTGGAATCCCAACTACAAGGATCATTAACTTCAATATCCAGGAAAATAATGAAGCGCTTCTGAATAATTTAGACCTGGTGGAGGAAGTTAGAGAAGAAGCTCGAATCAGAACTGCTGCGTATAAGCAGAGGACTGTCCGGTATTACAACCGTAGGGTCAAAGAAAGAAAATTCACCCCAGGGGACCTGGTCTTAAGAAAGAAGGAGGCCGCAGAAAAGAACCCCGGAAAGCTAGGGGAGACGTGGGATGGACCTTTCAAAATAATTGAAGCATTCAAGGAAGGAACATACCGAATTGAAGACCCAGAAAACCCTGGGAAGAAGATGCGTCCATGGAATGCTGACAATCTACGTAGATATTTTATTTAGTTGAACAATAAAAAGAGTTATTATTTTTTCATTAGTTTAATAAACAACAGATCAGAAGTTATCCCAATCATTCCTTCCCTTAGACCCTTCGGTCCAAACAAGACATTCGGTCCACATAAGACCCTTCGGTCCAAACAAGACATTCGGTCCAAATAAGACCTTTCGGTCCATATAAGACCCTTCGGTCCAAACAAGACCTTCGGTCCACATAAGACCCTTCGGTCCAAACAGGCCCTTCGGCCCAAAACTTAGAAAAATTTTCTAAGTCTCAAAATTAGGCCACTTCGGCCCTTAGACCCTTCGGTCCAAACATGACCTTCGGTCCACATAAGACCCTTCGGTCCAAACAAGAACTTCGGTCCAAATAAGACCCTTCGGTCCAAACAGGCCCTTCGGCCCAAAGCTTAGAAAAATTTTCTAAGTCTCAAAATTAGGCCACTTCGGCCCTTAGACCCTTCGGTCCAAACAAGACCTTCGGTCCACATAAGACCCTTCGGTCCAAACAAGACCTTCGGTCCAAATAAGACCCTTCGGTCCAAACAGGCCCTTCGGCCCAAAGCTTAGAAAAATTTTCTAAGTCTCAAAATTAGGCCACTTCGGCCCTTAGACCCTTCGGTCCAAACAAGACCTTCGGTCCAAACAAAACACCAGGCCCTTAGACCCTTCGGTCGAATCAGGTACTTCGATCTTGAAGTGTATACTTCATCCGAAGCCAACCCTTCGGCCACGACAAGTACTTCACGCGCGAAGTACACTTCAAGCATCTTCAACCGAAGTAAGATCAGACAAAAAAAAAATACACTTCAAGCATTCACAACAAAGTAGAGCGAACTGAATATGAAAATAGAAAGATATCATTACCAAAAGATACTTAATCGTTTACACAAAAAAAAAAAAAAGGAGCTAAATATCTTCAACTGAAGGAGGCAGTTCAGTCTCTGAAGGCTCTTGCAGGCTAGCTTCAGGCTGGATAAGATCAGGAGGATTTGAAGGAGGAACATCCTCAGGAGTAAAGGCACGAACTTCACCTGGCTCAATTGCTTGAATAAGAGAATCACCTTCAGCAGGGATGACACGAGGAGGATCTTCATCGGATGTGACTGTGGTAAGGTCAACAGTTGAAGGGAGTTCATCCCCCTCCTCGAAATCTTCTTCAGAATTCTCGTCATCTTCAGCCTATCGACGAACTTCTTCCTCAGCCCTAGCAAGTTCAGCATATATCTCCTCCTTGGACTCCTCCAGTCCGTCCTTTCCAACCAAAACCGGGCAAAGCTTATCAAGAACACTTGGATCTTGCCCAGCCTCAATTAGAGCCTTCCTGGCCATTTTGAAGGCACCACGACCACCGAAGTAGCCTTCATGACGAAGAGTTAACTTGAACTCCTCAGAGGCTTTGAACTCTTGAACCCCCAGGGCCTTGCCTTCGGCAATAGCCTTCACTCGTTCAGCTTCAGCAGCTTGGGAAAGCCTAGTGACCTCAGCCTCCAGCCGGGATTTTTCCTTACGGTATTTGAGCTCCTTGGCGTTAGCAGCATTTAGAGCTTCGGTCCTCTCCGTCAGTTCGGCCCGAAATGTCTCTAGCTCGGCTTCAGCTTTCGCCTTCGCCATGGCAGCTGCTTCGGCCCTTTCAATTGCTGCCGTTTCATTGTGAGCCATGTTCGCTATGCCTCCAGGAAGTGTAGCAAGAACAGAGACAACCTACATAGGCATAATGAACTTCAGTACTTCGGGACCAATTTCATCTGTAAAAATACCAAGTCAAAAAAGGAGAACCGAAGTTAAATAAAATTATTATACCTTCATAGCTGCAACGTTCAGCTCTGACACCTTGTCTGACAAAGCAAGCGCTTCGTATCGACTGAAGTCAGCCGGAGTTGGAGCCTTCGCAACCATCCTACCCGCAATGGTTGGGTTATTGGCAGAGTCACTCACCAGAACATCCCAGTTCGGTGTATGAACAGTGAGGTCTTCAATATCCATCCTTCGGGGGGGTTGGGTCACTGGAAGAGGGATGTTGACAAAATCCGAAGTCCGAGAGGGGTTTGATCCCAGTTGAGTCACCCTGACCGAACTGTGAACAGTTGTGGGAGCGTTGAGCACGTTGGCTGCAGTTGAAGTCTCTCCCGTTGTATTCTTCCTTGAACGCTTCGGGTTCGGCTTCCTCCTATTTCCCTTACCAATGCCGTGCTTCTTGCCCTTCGAAGCCCCAGCGCTGAACATGTTGACGTAGTCCTCCATGCTCGCCATATCTGCACAAGGGATGACCGAACATGTTAATAAAGAAGTAATATAGACAGGTGAATTTCTCTAAGTCTGAAAAGACCAACCGAAGCACACCTCTCTGAAGAATGACCGAAGAGTAGGTGTACGTAGAGTCAATCTTACTAAAAGATAGGTTGACCGAAGGGTTGGGAGGAAGGTAGGATTTTAGTCGGTCCAATAAATCCCTATCTGTCTCATGCCTTAGCTCGCGAGGGTTATTGAAATGAAAGATGTGTGGAATGCCGAACTCAGTTCGAAAAGGGAGGTGTTCTCCAGGTTGAAGGGGCGCCTTCACAAAGAAGTAACCCTTCTTCCAATCCCTGATTGAAGCCTGATAACGAGGAGACTCAATGGGTGGCCGAAACTGGAAGTAGTATAGACCGACCTCCCTACCATGGCGACTTAATCTGAGAACGTGCTGGATGATAAAAGAATTGAAGGGTATAGTATATTTGACACAAAGGTTAAGAACGGTATTAAGGAAGAGCCAGGAGTTCGGGGCTAGAAGTGCGGGATAAATATTGAAGATACGGAAGAAACTGGTCAATGCAGGAGGATATGGAATCCTTGCACCGTATTTTATGGAATGGAGCGAGACGGCGAATTCCCCTTCCTTTGGATGAAGGGGGTGTTCGTCTGAAGGTATACGACGGCAGGCCCAGGGGATACCGAAGTCCCTCTTAATATTTGACACCCCATGATCATCTAATCCTGAACCAGATAGACATGTCGGTTCGAAATCAACCTCGTCTCCCCCCGCTTGTTGATTTGGGGGAAGCTCACTTCGATCAGCAACTTCGGGATAATCTGACCGAAGGACTGAAGCCTCGTTAAGGTCGGAGGTAGGAGAATCAATGATATTCACTTCAGACTCAGACGCAGTCCGTTCACTCGAAGTAGAGGAAGAGGACGCGTCCCCCGAAGAGGAAGATGAAGTGGAGGAACTTAGAGACATAATAAAAACAAAAACAATAGAAGGAAGTAAAGACTGACCTTATGCTATGAAAACTGAGAGAACTAGAGATTGAAGTATGTTCGGTTTTGCAAAGGAAGGCTTCGGTCGGTCAGTCAGATTAAACGCTCTAAATAGTAAAAATGAGGCGAGTAAAAATCGAAGAGAACTGCAGGCCACCTATTTATATAGGGGGAAGATCTGATCTAACGGTGCGTAGGTTGAGACGCTCTGCATCCTTCGATCTTGTCCGCAAAGATGAACCGTCGAACAAACATTATTACACTCATACTCAGTTCATCATTAAGATACCTCGGTACGAGTGTGGGGGGCAACTGATATTCCCAAAATACCCCCACTAATGGGAGAAGGCCACGTGGCAGAGTAAGTTCCAGTGAGGACGATGTGGGTGACGTACCGAAGGGTAAACTTCGGTTCTTGACCGAAGTGTACCGAAGACCACACTTCGATAACCGTACTACAGAAGCATGTACGCACGAAGTTCAACTGATGAAGAGTCCTCATAGGACGCCAATTCTAGATAGAGTCCTACTCCCCTTTGGAGAGGGATACAAATAGAATTTACCATCCGAGAAACCCTCTGGAAAACCAATGAGAGAGAGTCCGACTCCTACTACAACTCAAACACTTCAAACTCATATAAAAGGGGAACCTCTGCCCTCAGGTAAGGAATCTAACTCCGCACTCTAAAATACTTACTGAGCAAGAGGAAACGCTCGAAGCAACGAGCAATCCTCCCAAGTTTAGTACTGTACTGACTTGAGCGTCGGAGAGGTCCCCCCGAGTACACCCTCGGGGCCCTACCGAAGCTTACGTTCGCTTCTTGTGCAGGAAGGAAGGAAGAGATCACGTACCAGCAAAGGAGAAATTAGTTATTCCAGCTCAGTCTGACTTGGCTGATTTGTCTGATAGGGTAGACCTGTTTTAGACATCATCAGGTTCAATTAAACAAGTTCTTATGGTCCATATTGTATGCTCATTTCCTTGGTTGTAACGGAAATTTTCAGTTGACTCGTTGCAAGTCAGGTGTTCGACGAATTTCCTCTGTGACGCCTTCTTCTGTTTTTTTTTTTAAAAAAAATTTATTTCTTAAGAATTCATCCTGACAAACTAACAATTAGAATTGCAGTAATAAATCTGATGAATTATGTAAAATGGGTGCAAAGGGACATATTTGCAGTTTTTTTGCAAAATCACAGCAGCTCTTATTGATACAATACAATGGAGAATTTTATCAAAATTTAAGGCCAGATTTTGCAAGGATTTGAGAATATATGCTCTGCATATTCTAGTCTTGATTCTCCACAAAATTTCCATCAACCCATTACCCATCAATGAACAATCCTTATCTCTCTGATTACTGATTCAAATATGTATTTGTAAGATTATCAGATTGACCAAGCATATGGATTATAGTATTGGGAGCCGTTGCCTTTTACTTCATAGATTTGGTACTGAGGCACCCCATATGACCAAACCAGAGGCGCCACTTTCGGTTCCTCTTTCTTCTCTTCTTTCTTCGCCTCAACAGGAGTTACACTGACGAGATTTGCAAATCCGACTTTCTTCCTCAGCAAATCTGTTAGCTCAACTGCGTCGATCCCTTCCCCGGTCACCTCTATCTGGTCTTTCTCTTTTCCTCCTAAAGCTGCCTGGTCCACACCTGCAGGGCAAAACTAACATCAGAAAAGCCAATAATGAACAACACACAATTGAATTGTTGGCACATCAAAACATGCTACGTACCTTGTAAACCAACAGCGATTTGCAGGGCTTTGGACCGGGGATTCTGCCCGGAAAACCCAGCTGCAGACATTAGAGATTGGTACCATTGGGAGCGAGACTTCTGTCCATCCATGGACACACTGATCACTATCTTTTGCTGCAAAAAGGAACAAAGAAAAGACCATGTTAGGATAAACTAACTAGCTGAAATTCACCATTATACGTACTTGATTATGCGTCAAAAATTTTGCATATATATTACCTTCATATTGTTTATCTGAGATATGGAAGAGAGAGTTGAGAAATTGTTGTGACGTTGTTGTTGGCGAAGATTAGAGTATATATAGACCGACTACCGCGTCAAAATTAGACAAGGCCTTTTCTTGGCAGGTTCAAGGAGCCTTCGTTTTAATTTAATTTCTTTGACATTGTCAAGAAGACAAAATATAAAAATTATAAAATACAAATAGAAGTGAGAGGGATCCCAGTAATAGATGTATTACTCTCTACTTGAATCATCAGATTTTGTAAGCCCTACACTTATATCAATCGAGGGACAAGATTCACTACTTGGATGGCTAAAATGTTTTTTGACTAGGATTTCTAACATTTTTGAAATTCAAACAACATAGATAGTGTTGACCGAGTTAACTAGTGATGAATCATTTTCATTCAAGTATTTTATGATTTGCCAAAATATTTTAAAAGAGTGTGATGATTAAGTATTGTTGATTTAGGGTAACAAATAAGCTTTGATTGAGATGGTGAAGTTGACTATTGTAACTCTTTACAAATGTGGTAGGTTTCAAGTTCAACTTTCACGCTCAATTTGGAACGGATTGGATTTGCGGCCAGAGTTTAGAGGTGACCCAACTATCCGATGGATATATTGAATTCAATGGTTTTGACGGTACATCACATCACACCACATTTTTACTTTTTATTTTTAAAATTTATTTTATTTTTTCTCTATCATTTGTGAATTATAAATTTTAAAGAATTGTGGGGCCCCAAATGGCCAAATCAGTATTATCTTGTCAGTTGTGTGGTTGGGAATGGAGTCAATCAAATCAAGTTGACCTTGTTATCTCTGTCTAAAGCACGCCGTTTTGCTCAAGTCTTAAACTCACCATTTCACGTCTGTCTTAAAATACAAATAAAATAGTTCAAAATTTCAGTTATTACATGTATTATCCAGACACCGTTGCTTACAACTGTTTACATCTTTGTATATATCATGTCTGTACATCTCTTTAGAATTTGAAGCAAATAATATGAACACATTAGATGACTAAGAGAGTCTGACAAAATTTACTCCAAGAGAGTCTCTGAAGACAAAATTTAAGAAAAGACACTTTTGACATCACCTTCAAATTTTTAATTGGAACTGATTGAAGTGTATTATAATAAAATTGATAATAGTATGACATACTTATATTAAATTCGGAAACATCTTTTTGAATATTACATTTTTTATAGTATTACATAATTATCCTTCATTGACAATAATCAAAGTAAGCATTGAATACCCTTTCATTGTCTCATGTTATTTTAAGAGGACAATAAATGAGATTCGATATACCTCAAATTTTAATTCGGATATATTAGCAAACAACCTTGACCTACAAATCTGATATATTTCTTGCATATTTTTTAAAAAAATTAAAAAAAAAATATGAATACATTTCCTTCTTTGTTAGCTTCTTCTTCTCTATCTCGACTATGTCTTATTCTATTCTTCCTCTACTACTCTTTATCTTTGCCTCTGATGTTATTGGGTCTGTTTGGTGAAACGGTCCCACTTCACAAAACACGAGATAACGTTGGGCGTTATCACCTGAAAAACGGGGCAACGCCCCAAATGAATATTGAGCTTTTTCAAAGGCGTTGGTCCATTTCTTTTTTTAAAAAAAAAAAATTATGTGAGCTCCTACTTGTGTAAAGTTAGCTTTTTTATTTTTTAAAAAAAGTGGTGGGATCACCTGTTTTAAAGTTAAGTTATATTGATATTAAATGAATTAAATTGTTAATAAACTATAAGACATAAGAATTATAAATTAATATTTATACTTACAGATTAATAATTCTTATAATAAATTAATAATTGTTATAATAAATTAGGAATTATTATAATAAATTAGTTATCCATTCTGAATAAATATTAAAGTAAATTAATAACAATAATAAATTAATAATTATTTATTTATAATCAAATAACTGATATTTATTCATTAATAATAATTAATACAAACAAAAATTGATTTTATATAGCTTAACAGCTAACAACAGTAAAAGTTTCACCAAGCACCTCAAACTTATTTCACAGCTTTAAACTCAAATTTTTTTCCACAGTTTAATCATTAGCATTGAAAATCAACACAACCGCTCTATCAAACGGACACATTGTCTATAAAAAAAAATTTGTTTGAAAAACATGGTCTGTAATTAATTAAGAAAATATTCAATGAGCCTTTCGAGTCCACACTTTATTTGTAGCGGACGCGGTTTAGCCATGTATACACACATCAAATACTCTGTGACCGTTGATAACAACCACAATGGTCCCGTGGGACCCGGCAATCTGGTATGGCCAAGGCTTAAAGATCAGGTCCAGGATTCGAGTCAAATCGACCTTCCAGCCCATCGATATATATAATAATGATTTTTTTACTTTAATAATTCGTTGAAGTTGATATCAGTCCATCGGAGAGAAATTCTCTTCCTCGTCTCCTCTTTTTTTTAAAATATCTATGGTCCTTATATTCAATTAAACATGTTCTTATGTTCCCATATTGTACCTTGTACGTTCATTTCCTTGGTTGGTTGTGACGGAAATTTTCAGTTGACTGGTTGCAGGTCAGGTGTTCGACGAATTGCCCGTGTGGTTTGCATAATTTATTTTTTGTTAATAATCACTGCAAACTTTTGCCTCCCTATCGTTTCTTTGATTTCTTAAGAAGTCACTCTAAAAAACTAACAATTGGAATTGCAGAAATTAATTTGATGAAGTGAGTTAAACGGTGCAAAGGCACATATTTTCAGTTTCTTTACAAAACCACAGCAGCTCAGCTCTTATTGATATACATACTCAGCATATCTAGACTTGATTCTCCACCAAATTTCCATAAACCCATCAATGAACAGTCGCCCTCTCTCTGATTACCGATTCAAATATGTATTTGTAAAATCACCAGATTGACCAACCACAAGGACTATAGTTGTTGCCTTTTATTTCATAGACTTTGTACTGAGGCACCCCATATGACCAAAACATAGGCACCACTGCTGGTTCGTCTTTTTTCTTCTCCTCAACAGGAGTTACACTGACGAGTTCTGCAAATCCAACTTTCTTCCTCAGCAAATCTGTTAGCTTAACTGCGTCAATCCCGTCCCCGGTCACCTCTATCTCGTCCTTCTCGCTCCCTCCTAAAGCTGCACGTTCCACACCTGCAGGGCAAATTAACATCAGAAAAGCCAATAATGAAGAACACACAATTGAATTGTTGGTACATCAAAACATGCTACGTACCTTGTAAACTAACAACAGTTTTCAGGGTTTTGGACCGAGGATTTGGCTCGGAAAACCCAGCTGCAGACATAAGAGATTGGCACCATTGGGAGCGACACTTCTGTCCATCCATGGACACCCTGATCACTATCTTTTGCTTGCAAAAAGGAACAAACAAAGAAAATACCATGTTAGGATAAACTAACTAGCTGAAGTTCACCACTATAAGTACTTGATTATGTGTCCATATTTTTGGCATATATCTTACCTTCATGTTGTTTAACTGAGATATGGAAGACAGACTTGCGAAATTGTTGTGAAGTTGTTGTTGGCGAAGATTGGAGTATATATAGACTTAGACAAGGCCTTTTCTTGCATGGTAGGCTCAAGGAGTCTTCGTTTTAATTTAATTTAATTTAACTTGTCACGAAGACAAAAATATAAAATTAACACAACATACATGGTGTGATCGGGTTAACTGGAGATAAATCATTTCGGTTAAATTATTTTATGATATGCCAAAATATTTTAAAAGAGTGCGACGACTAAGTATTATCGATTTAGGGTAGACCAATGATTCAACAAAGAAGTTTTGGTTGAGATAGTGAAGTTAACTATGGTAACTCTTTATAAATGTGACAGGTTTCGCAAGTTCAACTTTCCCACTCAGAGTGGAAATGATTGAGTTGGCAGCCTGAGTTTAGAGTTGGCTTAACTATCCGATAAACATATTGAGTGAGGAGAATTATTTGTTAAAAAAAAAAATAAGACCAAAGATTCATGATCCTCATCATACGCCAGACAATAATTACTATTGTTGTCCTTATTGTGGACGTAATATGAAATAACTATTAATTTTTGCAACGAAAAGCCTTTTGGTCCAACCAACACGTTAATTGTTTTTTGGACTAGTTATTGTTCTTAGGGGAAAAGAAAAAAAATTATTCTTGAAAAAAAAAAGAAGCATTGACTCAGGTCAATGTGACTCAATCATACAATAATGTTCATTTGGAGTTCACAGAGGTTGTGACCGTCGATTACAATAACAAGTTCACAACGCCAACGGTCCCATGGGACCCGCCATTGATTTCTCGTGCCACAAAATATAGGGCGCATTGATTGACTTTGGTTGGGCTTCTTCTAAGAATGTTTGCATGGAAGTCTCCTATGGTCTGAGTTTTTTTTTTTCCAATTTTTTTTTTATATTTGAGTACTTTGTTTTTTTTGTGAAGAGTGAAATTACCAAAAACACAGTCTATCGAATTCCACCCCAATAGTAAATTCACGGGTCACATACAATATTCGAAAAACATGAGTTGATTAAGTCAAACTCCACCCCGATAGTAAATTTACGGGTCACATACAATATTCGAAAACCACATGAGTCGGTTAAATCCTACGCCGAAGTCCATTGTAGAAATAATGTCAAATTGCTCCAGAGTGAGTGCTAGAACTAAGAACATGCGACCTTCGACGCATGTGCGTTAAGAGATTAAAAAAACTAACTTAATCATCCCAACCAATGATTTTTTTGTTATTATATGTGAGTACTCTCTCCCTCCTTTTGTTTAAAAGTAATAACTAGATGTATTTTAATATTACAAACATAATCATGTATTCTTTTTAGTCGATCCCAAAATTTTAGAATAATGACGATGATAATCATGTATTTTTTATGTTGAAGAACAAACTAAATTTATTAAAATTTAGTAACAAATATGAACCATCCAAGAAATTTAAAGAACAATTTTTTAAAGTTTTCCCATAATATATAAAAAGTAATCATAATTTTGTTGAATTCCTCCTTCCTCATTGAAAGTCAATAGATAAAATAATCATATTATTATTGTTATATAAAAATAAACACTGTTACAGTAAAACTTGATACAGTAAAAGAATACCTGAATGGCTGAATCCACCTTTGAATCTTCCGCACGACACGCTAACATCCGAAAGTCTATTGTATGACGAAAACGTACCGTATGCATAAAGTAATGGGCCGCTAATCTGGTTATGTTTGACCCTTGACTTAGAAATGGGCCGGACGTAACGTTTAATGGGCCCTTATGTTGGACTACATATAAACCATTATGGTTGATGGGCTCTGAGGGTCATTTAAGAATCTTAGAATGCAAATAATTTTATTTTTATTTTTTTTAATTAATCATTTTTGTTTTCAAAACACTCTCCAACAATAAAAAGATCTGACCTACATACGAATATAACGACAATGCAGTTCACAAGGAGTGCGGATCTCTGACCTAGTTTAGGTCCCTCAAAGAGAGCAAAATTCATCCAGTTTCCGGAATATATCCACAATGATCGCAGGCTCATGTTCTTTCATTCTTGGATGACTGTTCACTGATTAGCTTATATTTGTGTTTTCTCACGAACTAGCAAAATAGGCTGCGCTAGTCCAATAAAAATAGGCTAATGAAAACAGGAGGACTTCTGTGATTTAGAGTGTGTTTGGATTGAGGGATTTGGAGGGAAGGGAAAGGAAGGGAAATAGAGTTTCCTTCCAATTCCCTTGTTTGGATAGTTTATTAAAAATTAAGGGGAGGGATTTGAGGGGATTTGGGAGGAAGATTTCATTAAATTTTTGTTAAAATTCTTTCTCTCCAAAATGGAGTCATTTGGAGGGAAGTGATTACTACTTAAGTCATTTGTAAGTTAAATATCTATTTTACCCTTGTACATAATATTTTAACATAAAAATAAGGATAAATTAGTAAATTAAACAAAATTTCTTTCCTTTTTTTTTTAATCAATCCAAACATGGGAGAGGAAAAAATAGTCCCCTTCCCCTCCCCTCCCTTCTCTCCCCCTCCCCTCCCTTCTCTTCCCTTCCCCCCAAATCCTTCAATCCAAACATACTTTAGGGGAGACCATTTCTTTGGTAGGTATATATGTAGACATATTTTTCTCCATTTCTTTGGTAGGTTTTAGGAAACTTCGTTCTATTTGGTGATCATGGGTCCACCTAGTCTAGAAAGGATTGTAGCGTCATTAAGCTTTAAAATCCCATCGGATTATTAAAAAAAACAACGTTAAAATGTTAGAATTTAGAACCTTATCGTTGTCCAACATTGGCTACGGAGAGTAAACTAAATACAACATAAATAGAGCACCCTCTCTCCCCTCTAATAGGCAGTTTAGGGGAATTCATGTTAACATATATAGATAAAATCAGTTCATTTTTATCAACAACAATACATCCCGTAGTAACTCCATAATTAATCGTATTTCTGATAGAGCAATGCACTATTGAGATGAGTGATCTCTTGAAAATGCAAAGTCATACGAAAGCAATGTATCCACGGAAACCAAATAATCTAAATCAGATAATATTGTTAATGTGTATGAGTTGAAAATTCTCATAATAAATGGGCTCTTGACATAAAATAGTGTAACAATTTTTTTTTATTTTTTATGGTATAACATAACGCGTTAAATTGGAAATTTGTTAATCTCAACTGTTGATATGTGTTGTGCATGTCATCATTGATTGGACCAAGCAGCCAGACTGGACTTTGAGCAGCAGTCACCAGACTGATTAACTACGAGAGGCAGAGCCATTGAGGATGGTGTAATTTTTTTTTAATCCAAAAGGAATAAACTTTATTCAAAAATCATTTTGGAGTAAGATATCCCTACATAATCAGCCCTCATAAGATACTCCTAGGTAAATTAAAAATAAGAGAAGCTAAACAATCCACACATTGATTTGCTTGTTTGACTACTACCTGCCATTTTGTTTTGTGCAATAGAGCCCGTGCGACCCACTAAATGGAGCAAAGCATTCACATAGGACATAGCAATGAGGACTAATAAGCATATCGGCCACCAACTTAGAATCCACCTCCACAGTAACCTTTTGAAGCCCAACTCCATAGCATGTCTCAACCCGATCAACACTCCCCGCAACTCCGCACAAGGCACTGAACACATACCTATATTCATGGTGAACCCCGCAAGCCAATTACCATTGCTATCTCGAATAAGACCTCCAGTAGAAGCACAATTTAAATTAGATTGTCTGCATTGTCTTTGATTTATCAGATGTTATTGTCCGGCTACTATGATTCCAATGTTATTACTAAATCAGTTATCAATGACAAAATTCAATCTCCTAAGCCAGATAGAATGAAGTATCATATGAAAAACATCAAATCTCTTGGGAGGATCATTCACCACAAAATGTCTTTGCATCTGCTTCACTCTTTTTACCATTCTCAAGTACTCATTTTCTGGTATCTCCATCAAAATCCTCTTCAGGCTCGGAATCTCACTCACCGAAACCCTAACCGAAAACGACTCCCAGTCAAGAACATCACTGAATGGCAGCACATAATGCTGAGATATCAGCACTGGAACACACTCTACATATATCGCCTCGACGATTCTTGGACTGGCAACTTCATGCCCACTTGGACAAATGCAGTACTTGCTCTTCTTCATCATTTCATCATATGAAACGCCTTCAGGGAGTTGCTCATAGACTTGTAGATCACTGTCCTTTTCCTTCCAATGCTGTAGGAGTGCTGGCCTAATTTTACCATGTAAACCGCCAGCGAAGAACGCTAGGATTGTGCGATTAGAGGGCGGTAATCCACCCGTTAGATTCGTGATTTCTCCGGTGACGAGATTGATTTCGGGACATGATGCATCTTTCTTTGGATTGAAGTGTTCTGATGTGTTTGCATTGCATAGAACTCGAATGGAATTGAAGTACAATTGTCTCACGTACCAGGTCGCTCTTGGACCCTGTAACAAAAACATCAGTAACATTGATTCATTTCAAGGATTCAAGCAAGAAAAGAAATTTGGGATCTAATTAAATACCCAATCATGGCAAGAAAGCATGAAATGATCTGCTCCGAGGCTTCGATTCCAGTACGGGTACCGGTGAGATATGGTGTTGACATAATCAACAATGTTCCGCTCTAATACAGCTTTGTCGCGGATAATTGGATGAAACAAGTGCTCAAGGATCATAACTACACTGAATGGGAGAAAATAGAGTTGAGCTTCATCCGGATTTCGAGTCCGGAATTTGGTGTTTGTTTCAATTAAGCTAATGAAGATCCCTTCCAATGAGTATATGTTCTTGCAAGTCCCATAATGAAACAGTGGTGGCTCTCCCTCTTCATAGACAAAGATCTTGAACAATCTTTCCATTAACTGGTAACTCCTGCATGCATAATCAGTCAAAATTAACTAAATTTTCTAGTCTTTCCCATAAAAATAGCCAGAACTAGACCTTTTCAGAGTAAATTTTTCTGCACAAATGGAACCATATGAGCATTTCAAGGACAATGAGAAGAATCAGTCAACATTATTTTACAATTTCCATGCCTAATACAATCACATTTCCTCTTCAATGCTCAAATTGGAGCACTTTGCTTAATTTAATCAAAATTATTTGAAGAAATACACACTAAGACATGCCTTGCTTACTAGGGAAGAAATGAATATGATCTATACAGGAATGAGGATTGATGAGGAAGTACCGATAAAAGGCACAAGGATTCCTGTAAATGTCAGCTTTAGGAATGTAATGGTCATCATCTTGAAGAAGTAATGTACAGTTGGGGGTTGATGTGGCTTCTCTTATTAGGGTTCTTGCCCCAGCAAGAACTGATTCAACCCTCTCTAGCTTTGCATCTTTGTGATTTCTTCTTCTGTGACGATCATATTCATCCCCAACTGCCACATTTCTATTTCCCTGCACAAAAGAAAATGAGATGATAATTGCAGAAACTACTGCAAATGATATCATGGCAATGATTATGACATTTGAATAAGTTCTGAAAATTTGATTCATCTCTGTCTTTGGTTATGGAGAAACTAATTTTTTTTTCTGATTGGATAGCTTGCAGTTGTCAAAAGGAAATTCAGAGAATAATATAGCTTTCAGTTGGGCTTTAAGTAAGCCCAATTGAAGCTGGCTGCCTAGGTTTGCCCGTTGATGTTAATGGGCTAATTATACAGAATCCATCACTCAGCCCAACATGTATAAGTGGGCATGCACTTGTGGGCTGGACAGACCGATGGCCCAACACGTGGAGTAGAGGCTGTGTCCATACACGTTAATCATATTGTCTGCTTTGAGTTATCTGATTCTCATTGTTACATCTGGCCCACAAATCTTAGCCCATACATGTTAACCATAACGTCTGTTTTGGATTATCTAGTTTCCTTGTATATATCGGGCATGTACGGCTTTATTTCTTCTTGGGCCGTCTCACTTAATGATACTTGAATTCAATAAAAACAAGTGTAATTGACATATACGAATGTGTACTTGCCCATATAAACCACTCGATTAGGATTTATCCAACCGATGTGGTATATATGAGTCATAAACAGGCCGTGGATACTATGTACTTTGCAAGTCTTCTTGTAAAACATGTCGGGCAAAAGGATTAGCCAATGGAAGTCTGATATGGACACAATATTTGGTTTGTAAGTGCTCATCAATGTGAAGAAACTGCCATACTCTCGCTTGCTGTCTCATGCCCATTTCATAGGGTCGGTGCTCAGGAGTCAGGACAGCTTGTTCAAGAGCCATACTTGGGTCATAACTGCTCCTTACACAACTTCAGTTGCTCACTAGTAAATTGTCTATTTCCCTCAGCTTGCTAGTACAAAAGAGCTCATTTTCTACCACCTTCACCGTCTTTCCTGATTATTGAATGTGGAATTGTTTTTCCAGCTAAAAAGAAAAGAAAAAAGAAAGGGCTTGATTGGTCATGATCAAGATACATGCTGGCATTCAATGGACAGTTGTGATTTATTTAAGAATATATCCCAAAAATAGGCTTACAACCTGAGGTTCGGGGCTTTGTTTTGTTAGAAGCCTCAAGAGGGAGAATTTTTCTCGTGGCACAGACAAAGGTGCTTGTCCATTCCTCATTCTCTTCTTTTACGAGAAGAACATATTGTTTGCAATCAGTTTCCATCCCCAGAAATTCATCAAAAGCAAGCCTGTGTTCTGCAGAAGCGAAGGAAGGTGGCAGGGCAAAACCATCTTTGCGGCATTAACAAGCTCAAGGACCAGATAGCTAGCTAGCTCTCGTCGATCAATTCTCTTGTGAGTATCCTGATTGAAGGATTCAGAGAGAAACCCATTTTGTACCTGGAGAAGACAGAAAAGAAAAGAGACTGGAAAGGAAGGGGGAAATGTCACTTCATCCCATGAGAGCTCGCTCAGTGAGTGCTCAACCACCACCCTTAGCAGAGAAAATAACAGAGGATCCTGTAACAAGTAAAACAGCTCAAAGCACCGTTACCTGTGTCTACCAGACCAATATTGGAGGCTACTGGCGGAATGTCACTGTCTTATGGTGCAAGAACCTGATGAATCATTCTCTAAGTCTCATGGTCAACAGCCATGAAGGTGAATACTTGTACAATTGCAAGATTGATGTCAAGCCTTGGCATTTTTGGAGCAAGAGAGGTTACAAGTGCTTCGAGGTCGAAGGGAACCAAGTCGACGTTTATTGGGATCTTCGAGCAGCTAAATTTGGTGGTAGTCCTGAGCCCTGTAGTGATTACTATGTGGCTCTGGTTTCAGATGAAGAAGTGGTTCTGTTGTTGGGAGATTTAAAGAAGAAAGCATATAAAAGAACAAAGGCAAGACCTGCTCTTGTTGATGCAATCCAGTATTACAAGAAGGAGAATGTTTTTGCCAAGAAATCTTTCTCCACCAGAGCTAAGTTCGATGAAAGGACGAAAGAGCACGACATTGTTGTGGAGAGTTCAACAACTGGACCTAAAGACCCTGAGATGTGGATTAGCGTAGATGGGATTGTGGTGATCCATGTTAAGAATCTGCAGTGGAAATTCAGAGGAAACCAGACTATGATGGTGGGTAAGCAACCGGTTCAGGTGTTCTGGGATGTGCATGATTGGCTATTCAACAGCCCTGGCACAGGCCATGGCTTGTTCATATTTAAACCAGGCGCACCTGAAGCAGAAAGTGACAAGGAGGGAAGCAGCCAAGGCGGATTTGAAAGCGACACCAGCACTGGGAGCAGGTATCACTCTATTGGGAGCAATTCAACAGCTCCAGATTACTGCCTTTTCCTGTATGCATGGAAAATCGAGTGATAAGAATACATTTCGAGTATCTAAATGCTTGAGATGGAAAGAAATTATGCAGGCATTTTTCCTCGCTACCTTTCATGACTGCAGGATTGTCCATCGTATATTGAAATCACCTTGCATTCTATCTGGAAGATAAATGGGTCAGCATGGCTGATAACTCACTCATGCCAAAACAGCCAATCAGGCCCAACTGTTTTCAAGAGTTTGATGATGCATATTGCACACTGTTATCATCGTCATCATTTCGAGCCTTATCCCAAAATGTTTGGGATTGGCTATGTAAATATGTTTCTTCTTCGTAAACAAAAAAAAGATCTGCTTCTTTATATTGTAAACTGATATTTTGCTAAATAGAAATATAATGTGCTTTATCTAGCTATCATGATGTTAAGCATCTCAAACAATGTTCAATGCATCACTACCTCGCTTCAGCTCATACAATATAAAGAAAAATATATACTACTAATTTAAAAACTTGTTAACTTCAGCGCTAGAGAAACGCAGATCACTCTGGGTATCCATACTTCCAATAGCCATGTCTACCTGATACCATGGATAAAATTTGTTCATATCTAATATCTTTAGCGACAGGATTTAGAATTTAATGTTCAAAGTACTGCACGACATGAAGATGCGGAGGAACAAGGAGCAATGCACAAGTTGGGGACCAATTGATAGCCATCCAAAGGGTCCAATTAAAGACAAAGAAGATAATGAAAAGACAATTGAACATGACAGATTTGTACCAAAAGGTGTCTAGGTAGTGGATGAGAAAAGATAACAGTTTGGACTTTGGATTGCCAAAGCATACTATATGATTAAAATATAATCTTGAAGTATCTCTCAAAACATTCCAAACTTGATGACAATGATTACACAATTTTTTCCCTAGGAAAAAGAATGAACTACTGTATGACTTTATCCAAGTCGATATCACCTTCTGAAACATTCCAAAAAAGAAGAGATAAGAGTCGATGAAAGAAACTTCAGTCCAGCAGATCCTCCAGGGAAGTAGGAAATAGCATAGAATGATAGTGCAAGGACCTACCAAGATTGAAAGGCACAAATAAGGCACTTCATTGAAAATGATATTATAATATTTGAAAAAATTATGGGTCATGTAATGGCATTGATGATTTCCTAATCTAGCTGAAATGAAAAATGATTGAAGATAACACCTGTACAGCCCGGACCAATGAACAACCTACTTCTGAGCAAAGGTGGACATGAGGTTATTGTTTTTCATGCTAGAAAAGTATGGATTTGGTAAATCTAAGAAGGTCAAAGCTATTAAAAACAGCACTGCACTTAAATTCATCGAACAAATTAAGGAAAAAAAAGACAGTAAACCAGGTGAAACAGTCACAAGCTAGGCACCGAATATTGTCTTGAACGAACACATCAACTTAGCTTGATCCCTTAAGCTTTCACACCAGGTTTTGAATCTACTTTTAGCAGGGCGAGCACCCGAGTTGGGTGTGATCGTTTGACATGATTTATTTTTACTTGCTATTGTTTATTTTTTTGGAAAAAATACATTAAAATACTATGTAAAAATGAGTGGGAGCAGGGTAGAACCAACCAATGTCAAACTCAACTGAAGACTACTAATTAATAGAACACACAAGAACTGATGTGTAAATACCTGTAGCACAGAGAAGAGCACGGAAAGAAGGTAACTGTGAAGTACAATGGAAACATATATGGTTCCCACCATCGTTCCAATAAGTGCCAATGTAGAAGGAAGCCTCTGAAGTTAACAAAGACAGATAAAAGGTAGATAAAGTTTCAGATGAAAAGAGCAAGTACATGAAATATAACTGTTGAAAAGTTTATCTTCTAGAAGATTTGCTGTTTCTAAGCTATCATAAATACAAAAAAGCTGAGGCACCTCTTTAGATGACATGTGCGAAAGCTGATTTCTCAGACCCTTAAGTGCAAAGAATGAACAAACAATGAAGGCACAACCAATAGTTAAGCACATAGCAAATTTCTGTGGTGCCAACACCATGATGGGTAGAAACATAGTGAATGCTATGAAGACAAAGAACACGCCAGTAGCAAGGAGGAACCCGAAGTATGTGAAAGATTTGCTAGCAGGAGCATTGCTTGAGGAAGGCTGAAAGTTCCCTGGTAAATCTTTCACTCCTTTTGAAACCCTACAGATTCCAATCAAACCAAGCAATCAGGCTTCACAATAATGATCAAATATTACTATCAAAAAGTAATAGACCCCCTTAACAAATCAGCATTTTGTTCACACCTGAAGTAATATGAAAACCAACCAACATGTTGTCTTCTCTTCTTTTTCCCCCTTCTGTATTTACAATCAACTGCACTGGCTAGAATATTTGGAGTACGTACCGAATATCGTACTATTTCCTTTTCAATAAGCAATTTTTAATGTTCATTTTAGACATAGAATGATGTTGCTGATAGCAATACCAAAGAGAAGCATAAAATCCAGTTAGTTGACAAGTTTTTCAACGGGTATCATGTGCAACATGATAATCTCACAAACCAGGCTGATCCAACTAGATCTAATCTCCAAAAGGCATAACCATATCAAGGTTGTAATAGGTGATTTCAACAAGTGCAAACATGCTTTGGAAACCCGGTTGTAGCACCTCGTTTCTAATTCCAAGAATGAACTGAAAGTTCATTGTGGCGTTGAAATTCCTCTCATTCATTGTTCATATCAAAGGTCTTTAAACTCTTATAGAGCAACGACAAATATATATATACACACACACATATATACATACATGTACACACAAATATATACATGGAGAGGAGAAGAGGGAGAGATGGGGTAGGGTTAAGTAAATTACACATTTAGAGTTCCGGTGACTTTGTCGCTGGTGGTACGGACGGCGGCCTCGAGATCGAAGCCTGAAGCGGAGGAATCAGGTTCCTGTGAAGCAGCGTAAGCGTTCCAATCAGCCAGCAGAGACGGAGATTTTTGTTGATCAGTGACTCCGGAGGGACCTCCCGTGAACCATGCTTGCGCTGTTTTCTGCATTGTCTCTGAGATCTTGAGCTCAGAGAGAGACAACCGACGATTTGAGATCTAATGGTGTTTCGCGCCAGCTCCTGCAAATCTGCAATACATAAGCAATGGCCAATCACCATGGGCTAAGGAATTCCAAGGCTGTGTTTGGACCTAGGAGCAGACCCCGTACTGAAAAGGGTATTTATTTTTATTTGGGGCGTAATTATAAAACATAATAAAGTTTCTAGGTCGGAAATAAATAAATATTATTTTTGGGATTAAAAGAAAAGTATTTGCGATATTATAGCAGAGATCGCTTGCTTGATTGCTTCACCGTGGTCCGTGGATTATCGACGATTACAGAGATCAATGAAGGTAGCGCCGAAGATACTGTTCCTTTTCAGAGATCCAGAGGGGTTCAGCGCTGCCATCGCGGACGCAATCTTCCCTAACCCTAACTCTTCTCTTCGCCGACTGTAAGTTACTTTGTCTCTGTATGTGTTGCAAATCAGATTACGAAATATATGGTGCTTACGTTCCTAATTTGCAGAGAAGAGCATTTTGAGCTGTCATTGGAACACTACGGTGTCAAAGATCGGAAGGCATGTGGAGACTTCTTCCACTTTGTCGATGATAAGGGTGTTTATCAGGTAAGTCATGCTATATAGCTAGATTTGTGGCGCTTCCAATTATATATAATTTGTATAAAAGTGAGTCTGGAATCCTGTGAATATTAACACCACGAAATAGGGGTCGAGTAGATTTTTCCCCCTGTGAAGTGCTCGATTATGGATGATATTGATAAATATCAATAATTGGAAATAGGACTAGACCTCTTGGCCACAAATTATACCTGCACAAATTTTGAAATATTTGTAGAAACCATGTTTAGATGATCTGCATGACTGATTAGCTGCTTAGGATTTAACTGGAGAAAACATGTCATTGAATATTTCAAGGTGATCTTTAGAGCCATAGAAGTTCCATTGTTTCATGGGCACCTTGTTCCAATAGCGATAAATATATTTATGTTCTTTTTACACTGAAATTCAGAAGAGGGAGTTAGTATGACTAGTAACAGGAGGTGGTCTATCAAGTTAAAGAACAAAGTCTTTTTGTGTGTGAAATTAACAAATGGGGCAAGTGGACCAAGGGAAACAGCAAAGGGAAATTCATTTATTTTAATGTTAAAATCAGAAATCATAGTATGTCTGGCTTAAAGTAAGATGGTTGAGAATTTGTGATGAAGTGGATGAATAATCATCTTTTCAACAAGTTCTGAAATTTGAGTGGGATGTGCGAACCCGGATAATACTGACATGGCATCTCTCCGCTTTATGTATGATAAATTGAACATCAATATAGAGGCAATTGTTAAGGGCTATGCTCTTCCGCTGCAGGACCAATTTGTGTTTGATGTTGTATGTTGGATGTGTAAGTCAATTGAACCTTATAGTTCATGTCTTTGCATCTTTGAGTAGAACAGGCAAATAATTTGAAAATGTCATTGTGATTCTGTGGAATATATTTTCTTTGTGTGAAATGAGGATCATGTTTCACTTATCATTAATAAGTATTTAGTAAGGCCGATATATATTCCTTGGATATAAATACCTTGAACTCTTTGAGATTTAATTTTAAGATCATGTTTCATGAGTCATTTCTCCTTCTTCATCCAGGTGTCACTGCTGCTTCTGGAAAAGTATGAGACTCCAGTATTGGTGTGTGCCATGAATGAGGTTCTGGTACAAATTGTAGCAGAAACATCAACACTGCTTCCCACTCTGGTTGTTCCATTTATATTGGCCTCCTCAAAGCTTAAGTTCGAAAATATAACACTAGCAAATGGTAGTGATGTTAAGCTTTATGGTGTACAAATAGGTCCTGAAACTGATAGCAGTCAAATCATTGGTACGAGAACCCAAAAGGCACCATCGTCCTTGCAGATTCACTACGAACCTCTGGCCTGCTTTCTTCAGTTGGTCCGTGTCTTGAAATTTCAAACCTCTGTTATTATTGGGCAAAGACATGGAAGTTCTGACAAATCCATTGGCAAAGAACTTGAGGTAACATTCTTTGATTAGAGTCACAGTTTAATGTGATTATTATTATGGTGATAGAAAGTCAGATTTAATTCATGTCAAAAACTGAAGCCAGTAGCCACCATATTATAAAAGTGAAAATTACTGAGTTTACCAATTTGACTCCTGGTGGTTAATTTTCAGGTACTGTATGAGATAGGTGAAATTGTGGCAGACACCACATCCTTGTGCTTCTTGAGAGACATGGTTACTTGGAATCCTGCTAAGAAATTGAAGGATGGTGAAGAACCATGGCGTGCGCTATATGGTTGAGTATAAGTGTAATGAACATTAGAAAATAGTGTAACCTGTCTTTTTTTTAACAGAAATTCAGGGCTATGTAATGCTTTTCTGAATTTCGTAGGATAATAGATTGGTTGGACGATGATCATTTCTGTTCTTCCAGTAAATTCTGAATGGGATTGTTTTCATGGCAATATACATCCATTAATCTGTTATTTCATATGATAAGATTGCTGGAGGATGCTTTGTGTAAATTATTGAAAGCAATTGTGCAAGGAATGTTGACCTTCATAGCTGGAGGTCTAGGTTACATGCACCATGCTATTGATAGTGTTTGGCAGTGTGTTTGAACTATGTTCAGTTACACCGCATCATAGTTTTTTGTGACACGTCAAACAGCTTTTGCGTTTCAACTCACCTCACAGCACCACAGCTTTTTATCTCACAGCATCTCACCACACCTCACAACACTCCCAAACACTTACAATATATGTTGAATTGTCATACGTAATCAAATTAGGTCAATTATTTTATTTTGGATTAATATACAATGTAAACATTAAGTGATTTTATATTAATATTATTAGTCATCTAATATAATCGTAATTTAGATACGTCAAATGCACCTCACCGCACCACAGTTTTAAAAGTGATGCGTCAAACAGTTTTTTGCGTTCCAACTCACCTCACAGGACCACAGTTTTGTAACTCACAGCACCGCACAACACCTCAAAACAGTTCATAACACTCCCAAACAGGCTCATTGTCAATTTGTCATCGCAGAGGTGTACGTCGGACCAGGTCCCTGGTTATCGGTTAGAGTTTGGCTTGGCCCCGTAATTTATAAGAGGATTAATGTGATTGTGAAAAAAGCAGAGATAAAGTCATAAAACGACGAAAATTTTTTTAAAAAAATTGACAAGGGTGAATTGGGAAATTCATAAGACGGTAACGGACGAAATCCGTGGTGCATTCAAATTTGGCTAAAATAAATTCCCGCATAAAGCAAGCCAAAGACAACTTGCTTTCTCACCCACACTGAAAAGAACATGAATTTTAAACCCTAATTTCAAAATCCCTCTCTACCGTTCTGCAAATTCCTGCAGAAAATATTCTCGCCAGAATGTCATCGAATGCTCCAGTGGAAGACCCCTCCGTCACCGAGACCGATGAGGAGACAGTCGCGCTCCGTAAGAAGCGGCTGCGGCGCGTGAGCTTCGCAGACCGCGAGATCACGTCGGTTCATATCTTCAACCGCGACGAGGACTACGAGTCTCCCCCGGACTTCGAGAAGAACAATGCCACGCCAGAGAACGAAGTCGTGGGGCTTTTCAAAGACCTGGCGGATAGCGATGACTTCAGGGAGCTGTCGCCGAATGGTCAGAGTGAAGATGATGAGGTTGCAGTGGAGAGGAATTCGTTCTTGCGGCCCATCGGGTCCCCATCTCCTGGTGGGAGTAGTATCGTTGGCTCTGCTACTTCTAATGACGGTTAGTGTTGAGGAATTTATTTATTTAATTGTTTGATTCATTGGTAAAATTGTTTTTGATACTTGGTTAATCTTTTGCTGTTTGTTTAAATTTTGGTGCATGGACTTTTAAATGTTGAGCAATTGATCAGAATAAAGTTATACTTGGATTGAGTTCTCTCTCTACACGGTTTAATAGTTCCTGTTGGTCTAGTTGCAATGCACAAGTGGATGAGATATGCGCATAAGTGGCATTAGTAGCCATGAAAGATACCGTTCCTTTACCTCAAATGCTCTAGAAGATGACTTAGTTCAATTATATGGAACACATGGTTAGCGATACTAAAGCGTTATCATTACTTGGCGAGGGATATGTAATATGAAAACGAGAAATGGGCACAAATTAAAGCTGTCCGTTTCTACCAAGGAGAGGCTCATATATTGGAGCCATATGGATATGGTACTTTTCCTACATACTCTACTCCTGTCATGGTACATGGATACTTGTGTTTCTCACCAGCACCCAGATAAGCCTGCATTCTACCCTTACCGCTGCAATCCCAAAGACCCCTCGACGTTTTATATAGCCTTTTGATGTCTGCATTCAATTCAAGCAATGCAATATGGCAGTGGGATACAAGTGGTATGCAATGACATCATTAGTGGCTTGTTAAACCATGCCATGGAACCGTGGAATGGTCGAAGAACTCTTAAACATTTTCCATCAGCACCTTCTCGTTCTTGACTTAATTCTTGTAGTTGCATCCTCTAGAGCAATTGAGTTTCTTTTAATTTTAAGTCATTGAAGGACTATCTACATGGACCCAAATGTTACCATATTACTATTGATATAATGGCTAATTGCTCAATACATATGTGCAGAAGGCATTATCTAGTTAATGGTCAAATACCATATTTATGAGTGATAGCATTAAAGGAATGTTTTTCTATTTCTGTTTGCAGAGGAAAACTTTTTTGGCCCTGTATCAGCAAGTTTTATTAGACCTGGAAGGTTATCTGGTTCAGCTGCATCTGATGAAAACCATGATATTACGATGGATTCAACTGCATTTTCAATGCATTTCCGAAGCCTTGCAAAATCAGATTCGGGAGGAGACATTAAGACTCCAACAGGAGTTCGTCTCGCCTTCGAGGACAAAACACCTGCCCAGACTACCACCCCTTCTGATCCAGGAAGTTCAATGGTGATAACAAAATATAAGAAGCCAGTTGCCCAATCTTCTTCTTCTTTAGATAGAGTTAGTGGTCGTAGTGATTCCTTTGACATGAGTCTTGTTGAAAAAATTCCAAATAAATACGATTATGGAAAATTATCTCCTAAACTACAAGCTATTTTAGCTGAGGGTATCGAGGATTTGCATGTTTTCTCACTTTCTGATTATACCAAAGCAAAGTCACCAAAGGGGAGTTTAGTTCCCAGCCTTGATGATAATGGGGTTGCCAGCATGGGTCAAAAGGATGACATTGCTGTTTCTCATAGTATGTCTGCTGAAGAAGCTCTTCAACCGGGTGAGGTGAATGGCAGTTCTGTAGCCACTACTGTTGGTGAAATCACTCATGATTACTCGCTTATTACAAATGATGATCCAACTGCTGATGCCTCCATTGATCACCAAATCAGAACTCCAGATCAGCATAGCAATGTAAGAACTTATCCTGCTAATGGCAATATTCCTGAGTGTTTTGTTTTGTACATTAATTAAGTAGACCCACTTTGTGGCTAATATATGATCTAGTAGTTGGATTAGTTTGTCATGTTTGTTTTTCTGCATTGGGTTTGATTGGTATCATTTTCATTCCCATAGCTTCAACCCTATTATTACCTCTTGAAGTTGAGCTGCGTTTTTTTTCCACATTATGCCGCGAGCTTTGAAACTCTCATTCCAAAATTTACAGCTGGTATTGCTTTCTGTTGTTTTCCTATCTGTTCTCATATTATATTTTCCGTAATTTTGCTCTGTATTAGTATATGCTCACGAGAAACAAGATAGACATGGCTGACAGAAATTTCTGTAGAGTTATTGCCTTTAACAACTAATAACTGGCTGTTGTCACTTGTCAGCTGTTTAGGTTATGCTGATGACTCACTGTGTGTTCTAATTTAGCACTGAAAATTGCAAATTTGTGGTATTCTTATGATAGTTATGATTCCTTTTATTGAATTAATCAGTGGCTTGTTCGCTTGTTATATTACACTGTTAGCAGGTGAACAAGGAGCGTAAAACTGCGGTCAGAACAAGTGTTCTGAATGATGAGTTCTCTGCTATGAATAAAAGCACCCCACCACCAAGATCAATTAAATTTTCGCAGTTAGATTTGTCTCTGCAGCATGAATCTGGACATCGTTCTTCTAATGGTGATCAAATGAAAGAAACTTATTCTAGTAAAATACATAATTCTGCTGAACAACACGAATCTCCGGATGCAGGGTCTATATACTCACTATCTGCTAAACGACGTCATATATTCCAGGATGTCGCTAATTCATCTCAATATTCATCATTTGTGACTGCTTCCCCTAAACAAACCACTCCCATTTTAGGTAAGGAAATGATAAAAGGTCCTGTTCAAGTGTTCTCTATTCCTCGAATTTCACGAGCTATTGAGCCTTCTCCTTGCTCTGCCCTGAAGGATGGAATGAGAAGACTAAAACTCCGATCACCACTGCCCTTTTCTTCGGAAACTTCTCCTATGAATACTCCTAATCACAATAACAATAAGTTTCTCCAGAGTAGAGGTGTGGACTGCCCAGACATTGACCCTGAGAAGCAGTTCAGTTTTGATCTGAAGAGCAGCGAACAAGAAACTGTGATTTGCATAAACAGTGATGGTATTGGGCACCTGAACAATGGGATGAGCCAAAATAAAGAGACCAAAGGCCATGCAGAAGATGGGGACTCTCCAAATCTTGTGACAATGACAGCTGTGACTTCACCCTTGTTTTCTGCTTTGTCACAGAATGAGATACAGGATGTCTTGACGTCTCGGAAGCCCAGTGAAGGGACATTGGATTGTAGATCTGATTCCTCATCAATGAAGTTGGCTATAAGTAATGAAGATGACGAGGATGTGATTGATCCACCCAAGTTTGCTTCCCCTTTAATTAAAAGGCCGGACCAGAAGTTATCATCATCAGTAGAATACCAAAGCAGTATTTCTAGTGATTTCGATCAACATTATAAATCTGTTAGCATTAGCCCAGGACAAGATGGTAATACTGTTAAAAATGCAAATCCTGGTAGCCCTTCCGCAGAAATAACTGACAGGTTAGGATCATTTGTTGAAGGGAAAGCACAATCAAGCTCATCTCTTCTTGACAGGCAAAGTTCTTTTTCTGGTCTTCAAAATGTATCTAAAATATTTAGGAGCTTCCAAAGTCCTTCAAGAGATAAGGTCACTGCAAATTTCAACCAAGGCGAGTTCAGGGAAGGACTTCCTGAGAAGGGAATTGAAACTCCTTATGATGGGTCAACATCTATGTATGGCCCTAAGAGAACTACGAAAGAGCCATTATCTGAGAAGGTTATAGTCTATCTCTCTCTCATTGTGTACACACATACACACATTTGCATGTACCCATATCTGTTTAGGCACATGCATGTAGAGACAGTACTGCAGGTCCATACCTAGTTGTAATGAAAATTCTGGGTAACTTTTTAATGTTTGTGGTAGTTCTCTGTGTTCTTTTTTTTTTTTTTTTTTGAGAAAAATTCTGTGTGTTCTTTGGATACTTGAAATGTTCAAGATTTTAATATTGTTATAGTTTTTTATTCAGAGCCCTTCCTGGAAAGAGCTGACCGAAAGTCTCACTAGGAAGGACTTAACTGACTCAACTCGGAGCCTTGGTATGAAGGACCCTCACAGTGCATACCGCAATTACAATTTCCAATCCTTTATTGGAAAAGACATATCATCTGAATCCAATTTTATTCAGCATGCTCCTAGTGACAGTCAGTCGAAACTTGATTTATCACGGAGGTTGTTTTCTAAGAAAGACGTTGAGAGCTCTTCTGGATGGAAAAGAAAAAATATGGATCCTGTTCATGGGGATGGAGATAATGATGATAACTCAAGGGCTAAGAGGAATCCAAAGATTTGCAAACGTGGGGGTTCTGATTCGGAGTTCATGATAATGCAGTCAGATGAAAATGACAATAGAACTGAGAAGATTGTAGTTGATATAACATTGAAGCATTGGACTAATGTATGTATATTTTCTGTGTTTCACTGTTTTGTATACGTGTTACTTGCCAGTTACTTTTGCTGTAGGGAGGTAGTGTTTTCTTTATCTTCATGACTCCAGTTTTTTACCTTGCAGGTTTCATCTAAATTTTCAGCAGATACTAAAGAGTTGCTTTCTCCGTTGACTGATAAACTAAATATAAGAGCAGTATGTACTCCTCTAGTCCTCTTTGTGTTTTTCTTTTGTTTTGGTTGACCTAAGTTTGTTGGAGATTGAAATATATAAAACTTACTACTTGGTTTATGCTCACCTTATTACTCGTGTTTAACCTTTGTTTTTCTTTTCCCAACACCTATCCGTTGTGTAGATTGACAGGCTGGAAGATATTGTGGTTCACCTTCAGAAAGTCAAGATATGGGACTTGCTTTGCTCAGAAATTCGGTCTCAGGTCTGCAACAGAGATGCTAAATCCATCACTTCATTTACGTTATTCATTACTGCATCACTTTCTTTATGCTCATTTATGTGTTTATATTTTTGCAGTTCTCATTGGCATTGCTCCTTCGTAAAGTAATTGCAAATCTAGGCTTACTATTTTCTTCTAACATTCTTTCTCTACTGCTTTCTACAGAAAATAAATAATCAGTCTAGTAATGCTTGGAATAAAAGGTGTTTACTCCTGCATTCTTATTACCACATTACAGATGTTTATAATATTTTTTAATCATATTATAGAAACTGGTGTAGCGTAACAATTCTTGACAGTGGTGAGGTCAAACTGCTGCAGAGTATCTGAAACAAGAGTGCTGCTTTATAAAATTGCGTATGAAAAGGCAAAATTGAAGTTATTATACATCAAGTATGATAAAGTTCTGGTATGTCTTTCTTTTTTGTGTGGAACTTCATTCGCTTCGAATTCTCAGTTTTGCATATTGTTTTTTCACTTTTTTTTTTCCTTTGTTGCAGAAAAGAATGCAACAGTTGGACTCTGCAGTTCAGGAGTCTCGGAGCTTGCGGTCAATTTGCACTCAGCATCGGTCTTTGACAAGTGAAAGAAACACACAAATTTATGCTGTTCAAATTCCAAGCATGGTTTGTTATATTGGCAAAGATGTCTAGTTTTCACTTAATATCTCATCACCTATTTTTTTTGTGTATGCACTATGCACACACGCACATGTGCTCATACATATATTTGTATACATATCTATATATAATTCTACTTGCTTCTTATGCTTCCCATACTTCTTTTGTGATGTTGTTTGGATGCACCCATGAAATATTATTGGTGATTATGAAGTTTACTGACAAAGCACATGCTTTTTTTCTTACACCAGATCCTAAGTGACAAGGTGGCCATCATGCGGCATGATGTTGAAGCGTTAGATAAGAAAATAGAGAATTTAACTGAATCTGTTGGGACTTATTACAAGAGGAAAGCAGTACCAAGCTGTTCTGAAATTATAGTTTTACTCAATGATCATCTGAAAAAGAAATCTGCATGCAGGCTTCTACACCAAGATTTGCAGGTCTTCTACTCTTGCAGTAGTTCTTGTTAAACCTCACCATAAATTGTCTTATGTTACTAAGCAATATGTCTTGTCTGTATTCCTTCAGTTGTGGGAAGTTGGTGATGTGGAGAAGGGGAATGGCCATTATAGCATTTCGCTTAACTACCAAGGTTTCATATGCAAGAGGTAGTCTGTTTTTCTTCAGAATCTGATAGGATATTTATTTAATCGGCATTGAATGCTTTATCAACTGCATTGTTATCATGGACAATCTGCAGATTAACAGTAAATTCCAGTCCAACTTCAATCATACTTATTTCAGACACATTGAATGCTTTAAATATTATGAAGGTAATGAAATTATGAAATGAGTGATTTGTGTTTGCAATTTTGTATCTTTTCTTGAACCTAAAGTTTGGTGTTTCTTAATTGTTAGAATTTCCCAAACATGAATGCGCTTGCTGCCTTTTCTTTTGTGTTCAATGCTGAGACCACCAAGAAATATGCTGGATCGAAAATTTTGGCTCGAGATATACAAGTAAGTCTTATTTCTTTGTGGCATCGGCTCCATCTGTCCATCATTCCTCACCACCCCCACCCTTTCTTTATTTTTCTCTTTCACTTTTGTCAAAAGTAGCCTCCGAAGAATCATGTTCTTTGCAAACCTTCTTCTGTGATTTTCATAATGCACAATTGCAAACAATTAACTCTGTTTGTTTGAGTTTCATCTTTAGGCATTGGGATATTGATTTAGTGACTGACTTGGGTAATCAGTTTCGCATTGTTTTGATTGCTGAGTGGGATAATTTAGAATCAAACTATCACCGTTCATTATCAACAAGCAACATTTTTGTCTATATTTTCACTTTCTGCCTTTTGAAGTTTTGTATTATTCATTCTGCAGACTACCAGTTCAGTGCTGTGTAATCTGCTAGATGTGTTTCGGGAAGTTCAGTTAGCACAGATAGAAGTTAGAAGTGTCACAAACACAAATTTCTTTTCTCCATCAGGTAACTAATGTTCTCTTGATACTCCTTTTTATGTTTGATTTTATGGACTTGGGATTTGATGTCATAGTCATGCTTATTATGTTCTTGAAATAATATTTTGCTGAAATTCAAATTTAATACTTGTTTATGAAAGTCAAGTTGATATTTGAGGACTTGATTGTGACCTGCATTTGGTAAAATGCCCTCTAAAAGCTATTCATATATGCAATTCATTAAGTAGTTATTGTCATAACTAGATCTTTTATGATTAACAACACCACTACAGTTAATTCCCAAAGTGCAATGCATTCAATTGATGTCTTTTCTGGGCATATTCAGTAGTGCACTCAGGTCATTCTATATAATTGTCTGCAAAGATGGTGGTAATTTGAAACCAAGATTCAGTTTATCTGCTGCCTCTTGATTTGCAGCTGAGCAGCTTGATTTGGAGCTTCGTTTCACTGATTTTAGCTTTGGGAGGAAGGTGTCATTGACTCTTGATATGACATGTTTAAAACGGTAAGAAGCTGAACATTATCTTCTTATTTTGTTCCTGTATAGGTTTGCAAAGTGAATGCTGTACATGGTATTTTGAATTGATCAGATTTTGCGTGACCTTGTCGGTAAAGAATGTGAATTTGGATGCAAATAGTTATTAGGCTTTCTTATTTAATTTATTCTGGTGATGAGCTTTGTTTGCTTAAGAGTGAGAAATGAGAATGAAAAACTTTTGTTGGCGCGTTTGAATTTGAATCATTGAAAGCAAACCCTATCGTCTTGAAGCCTCCTCCAACTTTATGTGCTAAGTAAGGAGAAGAAAGAAATGAAATAAAATGCAGAAATAAGAATTTTTTTCTTAGAGTCATGGTTGAACAATCGAACTTTTCATCTTTCCCATAATTGAGTTTTTAAGATAAATAGGTTTTCAAATAGATATTGAAGCTCTTAACTAGTGTCAGGCATGAGACTGAAATTTGACTTGCCTGACCTTTCTTAACTACATTTTCTTTTTGAACAGCGGAATTTATCCTTCTGAGAACCTTGCATATCAGTTACAGATTTCCAATGCCAAGACTTTAGAGTCACTGGACCAGCGTTTTGCAGCTGAAATAGACCATCTTAAAGTGGGTTATTCAAGAATTATACGACTTTGTAAGTGTGTTTCGCAGGTAATGCAATCCTTAAGTAGGTGAAAAGTGTTCCAACTCCCCTGGAGCAGTTGCTCCACTTTTTTTATCATCTGGCACCAGCCTGGTTTGAGCACTTCGTGTGCCGGGCCAAGCATGGTGTATACCCAACAGGTTCGAACTTGTTTATGCCTTGCAGTTACTTCAATTATGCTTCTCCATGGTGATTGCTGTAAATATATGTTATTGAAGTGCCTTCCAAGGTTAACCCAGCTTAATCTGGCAAGGGGTCGACGTTTGAAATGCATTAGTGGTAATATTTTGTATAGCTGCTTACCATTTTGTGGATTAGTCTGGCCATTTTGATGCTTTGTTTAGTGTCGATTCGGTGCTATCCTTGATAAGGCTCAGTGATGTTGACATGATCATTAATTGGTCTGTTTTGTTTGGTACTGACTCCTTAATAGTAGGTCCACTTGAAGGGTGGACCACCTAGATGTTGAAATGGTAGAATATATTAGCAAAATTAGAATTCTCTTCTCTTTTTTGATTGGATTAGGTCTAGTCCAACTTAGCCTTTTAGCATAATCCAAATTTTGTCTACATAGAGTTGTAAGTTGATAATAGGCTACTGATCTGTCACGTAATGCTCTACTACATATCTTTTCGAAACCAGCTTTGGTGTCTTTAGGATTCCAACTCTCCAAACAAGCCTTTGTTAACTTTCTCTGTGCACATATATTATGATCAGTAGTGCGAGGTGGTTCATATAGTGATAATTCATGAGAGTTCATGTCTCTTAAATAAAATTTTAAAACGTTTTAACTTTTAAAATATATGTTATATTTTTAAAAAAATTATGTATTCATAATCATTACATGAAACTCTTTCTAACAAGATTCATTGTTGATGAGTTTTATTCTTTAAATCTTAATTCTATTGTTTTTTTCAATGAAATTTTAAAAATAAATTAATTCAGAATTGAAACAATGAATTTTAAATTATGTTTTGAAAAACAATATAATTTATATTAAAATAATAAATTTGAAACAATAAATTATGAGATAAAAGAGTCGAAATAAAATTATTTTATTGATTAAATTAATGGAATAAATTTGTGGACAGATGGATTATTTGTCATTTTCATATTATGATATCGTCTTTAAGCAGGCATCATAGCAACATGTGAGATCAAGGCCCGTCTTATCCAAACCAGTCAACTATAATTTTAGCATAGACGACATTTATTTGAGGTCATTTCTTTTTTATTTGGTAAATTGTTGTCCTAAGTCAACACTAACCAGTATTAAGCCCCAGAAGATATGGGATGAGAGATGGTCCCCTTAAGTGCTGGAGGGGAGGTGGAAGGGCCAAGTGGCAGGATTAGACTGTCAATGATTTAGATGTAGAGGGGTAGTTTGGGTAGTTTAGTGCAGAATTGAAAAACGTGAAGCACTTTTCGGTTCTCACATGTCTATTCTGATATCCTGTCAAGTGGATCATGACCCCAGCAAGGCGCTTTATCTGAACAAATAGCGATATGCTGGTTCCCTATGTGCACCCACTTGCTCAAAAAAGTATATAAAAATCTTGCAATCTCCCACCTATTAGTTCCTTCCACCTGCTAATTTAATTTAACTGGAATCACATCCTTTCGAGATGGGTTGAGCCGGTTATGATAATACTCCGCTTTATAGTCTCTTCACCTATGTTGGGAAAATCGGGGTTTCACACGAGGGGGACAAAGTAGAGAGTGGCAGCTATGCTACAAATAGCAAAATATTTTAGGATAATGTTTGGGATCCTCAAAAAATGATATTTAAAAGATCCTTATTTAATATGCAGTGTTAAATGTAAAGTGGGTTTTATATGTGTGTTTTTTAATCAATGGTTATTTTAATGTCACATAGATTTGAAACACTTTTGAGGATTATATTTTAGAGGTTTCTAACATAGCATTGTCTAATATTTTACAGATGTGAGTTAGTTTGGGCTACAACTCCCTAAGTCAGATCACCTGTAAAAATCAATAATATAGGGATCCTAATAGCTATCACAATTATTGAGTTATACGTATATAATTTTATATGCATCATGTGAAGTTTAAAAATTCATTTGCATTGGATATATCCAACTTATAAATTGATATAACTAAAATAATCGACTATTGAGATTTTTATCATTTCTCATAAAGGAAGGGAAAAAAAAAAGACCGCACCAAAACCTGAAGAGATTTAAAAAAAAAAAAAGAAAACTTTTAGAGTGTATCCAGTAGAGGCAGTGCCAAATCATCATAAAAAGAAGTGGAGAAAATAGAAAGGACACGCGTGGACGAATCGAGAGAGTTACGTATAATGAAATTTTTAGTTTCAAATAAATTAAGAAAATAAATAAAAATATGATTTATAGGAGAGAGAAAGCGCTTTTTAGAGTAGGAAAGAAAAAGGGACGAACTTTTCCGAACAGGGCCCCATCCTTCCCCCACAAATCTATGACTTGCTCCTTTTTGTGCACTTTTTATCAGCTTATGTCATATTTTTCATATTTGTTTATTTACACACCAAACCACCCACCCAATCTCTATCTCTCTCTTCTTCCACACTTTATTTCCCAAAGCCTGTGAGATAGATTCTTGAAGCCTCATCTTCTAGGGTTCCTTCGCTTCTAATTATAACCTTTTTCAGGTTTATTTAAAGCTCTTTTCCGATCTTGTCCTTCTCGGTAATTCCCTCTTCACTCTCTCTCTCTCTTTTTTAATAAATTATTTTGTTTTATTTTTTTAAATGGAGTTAAAGGTCTTGTTTGCTTGTCGATTGAGTGGAAGGTTCGGGGTTGTTGAATTCTGTTTGATTTTGATGTCGATTTTGATTTTTTCTCATAAAATTTGTTTGCTGATTGGCTGGTTAGTGAGAAATGGATCCTCTCTCTGAATCTATATTTTTTTATGACTTACGAAGTTGATTGCGTGAGATGTGTTTGATGGTAATTTTGCGTTCCTTTTTTTTCGTGGTATATGTGATTGTAAGATTGATGTAGTTCAGTTGTGTTACTGTTTGTGAGCTTGATTTCTGTTTGTAAATCTTCTCTATTCTGAATCTTTCTTTTATTATTTTACCTTTTTTGCTGCGGTAGAGGTTGATTCTGATATAGAACACGGTACAGACGTACTTCTGCTAAAAGGTGTTAGTCTGCGTATATTAGGAAAGTGCCTTAGAATTCAGATTCGCTTTTTTTGTAATTTTTTATCCTCCATTTTTTGAGTTGATGTACTGCTTTTGTTGACGACTGGACGCACATATCACCTTCAGTAACTGATATGGAATTATGAAGAAAAAAACTAATCAATTTGGTTGACAAGCGACTTAGATTTTGTATTTGATATGCCAATTTTCTTGGAGATGTAAACGGGATTTTATTTTGTAGCATTATTTTTGAAGGTATCAGTCATACTAAGTGGAATTTTTTCAGGCCAAGAAGCTGTTTCTCTGTTGGTTGAGGTTAAGTTGGTTAGATACTCTCAGGAGTCGGGATATTGGATTTGGTTCAGGAGGGAAAGCCGTCTGAATAATGGGTTTTATATGTGATTTCTGTGGGGATCAAAGGTCGATGGTCTATTGCCGATCTGATGCTGCTTGCTTGTGTTTATCATGTGACCGCAATGTTCACTCTGCTAATGCCCTTTCTAAGCGTCATTTAAGAACACTCATATGTGAAAGATGCAGTTCGCAACCGGCTGTAGTTAGATGTGCAGAAGAGAGGGTCTCTCTGTGTCAAAACTGTGATTGGACTGGTCATGCCTCGTCCACCTCGACTTCAACTCATAAGAGACAAACAATCGATTGTTACTCTGGCTGTCCATCTGCCACGGAACTTTCTTCAATATGGTCTTTTGTTTTGAACACTTCTTCAGTTGGTGAATCAAATTGCGAGCAGGAGATGGGTTTAATGAGCATTGCCGATAGTAGTGCGAGAAACACATTGGGGGCTGCAGAAAAAACAATGTGCCAAAACATGCCTAGTACAGAGGTGAATGGTGTGTCTGAAATTGATCGGTCTGGTTCTTGGGTTGGCAACTCGTCAACACCTCAACCTAGCTCCACACCACGTGACCCATCAGCTGGATCTACAAAATCGCCTTTGTCCAAGGTATATGTTAATTGGGAGTATGTTTTCTCAAAGGCCTATTTAAATCTATTTTGATAGCGAATCTCATGTTTCGCATCTGAATTTAGTGGAGGGCACCATTGAAATAACTGAATAACCTGATATGGCAATCTTCTAATGGCTATGAAGGAAAAGCCCATTGACGATTATAACACCAATTTAGGCCCCTGCAACCGTTTAACTTCTACGTTTTATATGTGGATTAAAGTCTTTTGATATTAACTAGTGCTAAGCACTGAATAAGATAGTAGTTGTCTTGTGCTTTCCACGAATCTCTCCTATTTGAGCTGTTATACTACACTCCTAATGGGGCGTCTATACACTGTTGGAGAATGCTATTTATGGTAATTGTCTGCAAAATGTAAAAGTCAGCCAAAGGGAAAAAAATGAAAAAAAAAATAATTAAGAAAAAAAAATCAAACTACCCTTTTTTTTTTTGCTGTCAAGGATGATTGTAAAATTTTACCTGTCTGAAATGCAGTTATACTGTCATGGAACAAAAGGTCCTGCACTCTGTGAAGATGATATTTATGAAGACTTCAATACAGATGAAGTGGATATGAACATTGAAAACTACGAAGAACTTTTTGGTGTAACTCTCAATCACTCAGAAGAGCTCTTTGAGAATGGGGGGATTGATAGCTTGTTTGGGACTAGGGACATGTCTGGTGCTGATTCCAACTGTCAGGGTGCTGTGGCCGCTGAGGTTCTTTCAAATCTTTTTGTCTTGATTGTTGTTACATGACCTTTGGCATTTTCTTGTGCATTGTTAGAAACGGATTCAACTTGTTGGGTATGCATACATGTCCATACATTTTCAGCATGCTAGAAATGGGCAGGAGCTATGCATTGGTTCTTTTAACATGTTCATATATCGTTGCAAACATTAGTTGACTAATCAGACATGATTATCCATGTACAGATGACATTCTCATAGTCTTTTCATCGTTAACATTAAGCTTTGCCAAATTCATACTTGCAAAATTTATTTATGGTTAGGTCTACGTGTTTTTCTCCAGGGTTCATCTGTTGGAGTGGCCAGTGCAATACATCCATCATGCAGCAATGCAACATCCGCTGATTCCATGTGGAGTTCAAAAACGGAATCAATCCTTTGTTTAACAGGAAGGCAAGGTCACACAAACCTTTCATTTTCTGGCCTTACTGGAGAGAGTAGTGCTGGAGATCATCAAGATTGTGGGGCATCTTCAATGCTCCTTTTGGGAGAGCCTCCATGGTGTCCTCCAGGCCCGGAGAGTTCCTCCCCATCGGCGAGTCGTAGTAATGCAGTAATGCGCTACAAGGAGAAGAAGAAGTCAAGAAAGTAAGTATAGCCCAATTTTGCTGGTAGTACGGTGGTCAATGATGCAGTGAGACTAATATCATGAATGATGTTCAAATTAATAGTGTTGAATTTATAGTTGCTCTACCTCTTTATGTTTCCTCAGCTATGCTCCTGATTTGTGTGTCTTATTCCCTTTCACTCTCCTCTCATTTCTATTCAATTTTCAGTGTGTCTTGTTGCTTATCCATTTATGCATAACTGAACTCCTATTTATCTTGATAGGTTTGAGAAAACAGTGAGGTACGTCTCCCGGAAAGCGAGGGCTGATGTGAGAAAGCGAGTGAAGGGGCGTTTTGTTAAAGCTGGTGAGGCTTACGACTATGATCCATTGAGTCAAACCAGAAGTTACTGAGTAAAAAATTTCACCATTCTTTTGAGAGAGGCAAATAAGCAATTTGATGTTTAGTGGGAAAGATTGGTGATTATAACCTCAAAACTGGCTGAATTTAGTTCGCTCCTTCCCTGTGCAATGACGAAGCTAATATCACAGGGCATCTAGGTTTTATAAGGAGAAAAAGGTAAATTAAAAAAGCTGGTTTCTGATGCTTCACCCATAAAGTGTAGGTGCAGAGATCTGATTCGCAGCACACCAGAAAAATATCGATGGATTCTGATACTATCGAATAAGATGGATCCCCATGTTGTCAAGCCATGGAGCTTCATCTGATTTTTGTTGGACTGCTTTTGGGAAGCCTTGCTGTGCATCTTCCAGGTGAATCCTTGATGTTAGTTATTCTATTGCTTTCTGCTCCAGACGGAAGGAAAAGCAATGGCATGAGCATGATGGATTCCCTAACGAAGTCACTGCATGATCCGCAATGCCCACCTTCATTGTCCCCCAAACCCCAAAAAAATGAGAGACCCCTTTGATTTGTATAAAACACAGGATCTATATATTTAGTAGTAGAGAACAATATGTTTGCCCCATAACACTTTAAATGTTAGACGTATTACATGCTGTTCTTTCTTTCTTTTTTTCCCCTCCTTTTGACATGTATAGCACAAAACAGTTGTGTATTTTTAAAGAATGGCAGATTTGCAGTTTGATTGTTTTTTTAAACTTTTCTATCATGTCCCCGTCTCCCTCGCAGGCCTCAAGATGTGCATGTCCCCAGGCAGCGATGGATTCAATGGCCAACGATGTTCAATCTTTTACATCATCGATGTATAACAGTTGTGTTTCGATGCCTGCTAACATCTTCCACCCGAGCCATTATTGATTGCGACCACCAATCACACACACACGAAAAGCTCTCAAGTGAATGGCGGTTCTTCTGATTAAACCCTAACAACACCCCCCCCTTTTTGATGGCGACCATTATTAGTTCGAACTTCGAACTTCTGTTTTCCGTCACACCTGACATAGCAAACGGGGTCTAACAGTCACTCTAAGGCCCAGCGACATGATGCAAAATAATGTCAGCCCTAGCAATCAAGATGGGCTCGGAGATAAACCCATAACCGATTAGGCCCTAAAGGGAAACAGCAAAGAGGCCTAATATTGGGCCCAATTTGAAAGAGGGCCTGTCTACCTATAAAGCGAAGTTCAAAGTTGAAGAAGAGTGATGAGAATCCCACATCAGAAGATGGTGGGTTTGAAGTCTAGCTTATAAGGGAGGACAAACCTCCTATTGTCAACCTGGGTTTTCAATAGAGAGTTAGGCCCAAACTTGTGATGCTAGACTTGGGCCCCCATCCCGTGTGGCGGGTATTCATCATCGGTGCTCTCGTTGAGAGGCACTCACCTTTGCGGAAAGGGCTGCCGTCCGGGAAAGGGCTACCGTCCGGGAAAGGGCTGCCGTCTGTCGGGCGAGGGTAGCCGCCAGGCGAGTGCAGCCGCCAGGCGAGCGTAGCCGCCGTGGACGTCGGCTCCCCAAGGGGGGAGGTCTGTTGAGATCCCACATCGGAAAACTAGGAGGACCAAACCTAGCTTATAAGCGCGGATCCTTCCCAACCTACCAGCCAAGGTTTTCATGGGATTCAGCCCATGGGCCTTGGTTACAGCCGGCCCGCAAGGGCGGCGGTTGGGCTTTGGTTGGCAGGGGGGTTGGTCTGTGGCTGTGGGCCGGTGTGGTTCTCATCATTGGTGCTTTCATTGAGAGCGCACGCGCCTGTGTGCAGGCCAATGGGCTGGCACTATCGTAGGCGGGCCTATCCCAGAGCCCGTTCCTTTGTGGAGTTGGGTTAGCAGACAGTAGGTCGTGTCCATTGTGGGCGGGTTGGAAAAGAGAAAAAGGCCGTTAAAAAAAAAGAGAAAAAGGCCGTTAAAAGTAACTGGGAAAGCCCTAGATCCACTGGACCTGGCAAGGCTATGTGACCCTGGCTCGCAAGGCTTGGGGTGGTAAGTGGGCTGTATGCCGAAATGGTACAGTCAAGTCCATGCACGAGGACGTGCATGCTCCCAAGGGGGGAGGTCTGTTGAGATCCCACATCGGAAAACTAGGAAGACCAAACCTAGCTTATAAGCGCGGATCCTTCCCAACATATCAGCCAAGGTTTTCATGGGATTCAGCCCATACCTCCCCCCTTGGGGAGCCGACGTCCACGGCGGCTACGCTCGCCCGACAGACGGCAGCCCTTTCCTGGATGGTAGCCCTTTCCCGGACGGCAGCCCTCTCCGCAAACGTGGGTGCCTCTCAATGAAAGCACCAATGATGAGAACCACACCACGGGATGGGGGCCCAAGTCTAGCATCACAAGTTTGAGACTAACTCTCTATTGAAAACTCAGGTTGACAATAGGAGGTTTGTCCTCGCTTATAAGCTAGACTCCAAACCCACCATCTTCCGATGTGGGATTCTCATCAAAGAGACAAAACCTGATGGCCTTTTCAGAAAGAGAAAGGAGACAAACCGAATTGGAGCCCATGAAGACGACGAGTCCAAACTCCAGACGCCATAGGAGCCGCTACACGTGTTTATAAGGGTGCGATCCAATTATAGATCGACACGTATGTGTCGGCAGATGGGTCGGCACGTGAAATTTATGCTGCACCATGTGGGTCTTTCATACTTCATTCACTGAACCTTCACCTCGCTCTTCGAGTGCCCTTTATTTTGAAAGCAATATCATGACTAATGAGTTTTTTTTTTCCCTTTTATATATATCATGAAATTTGACAATTAATCAAAAAGGAGATGTTCAAGTGGTCTTCAAAGTTACTAAAAAGATCAATAAAGTACCCTTTTTTTGTCACTGAAAAAAAAAATGCTTGTTTACATTCGCCTCACCGAAAAATATGCGTGTTTGACCGTTTGCAATTGAATCTGTGAAAATATTTTAATTTTCGACAAATAGATCACTCCAATCAAGATATTATTATCCCTAGAATGAAAGAATTTATAAATGAATAAAAAATAGAGAGAAACACAAGAATAAAGAATCGGTGACGACCTGAATCCCTGATGGATGAGCTATGAATTTATGATGGACTGACGATGGTGGCGGCGTGGTTCATTCGTATTTGATTCAATTTGAGTATTTTAAATTAGCACTTGTTTTTGTTACAAATAATGATACTTCAATTGTCTTGTTATTCTCTACACTTTTAGTGGACTAGACTGTGCATTTAATTCGTTCCATGATAGGCGAAAAATTAAGTCACACTTTTTGAATTATATTGGAAACTATTACATCACAAAAGTCAAAGAACTACTATCTGATTAAAATATTGATGTGTTTAGTGTTAACTCTTTATGTTTTCACGGTGATTACGGACCGAGTACTTTTATTTATGATTCATGTTAAAACAACACTTCATAAGGGAGATAAAAATAGAGAGCGTTGTCTCCGAACCCTCACAAATTTTTTTGCTCTCTTTGTCCAAAACCCTAACTCCTCCCCTGCACGCCAATGATAAAATATGAGACTATCACAATATTTGATGTGTCATAAAATCAAACAATATCTCTAACATAGAAGGTAACTTATAATATTTTCCCCCGTAGCCATTAAGTGGTCCTCTAATGCATCTTTTAGGTTATTCAAGCAATAACAGACAAATTTAAGCCCACATCCTCTTCCCCCCCCCCCCCCCTAGCTAGTTTGTCGTTTCGACCAAGACAATCTATGATATCGATACTTATCCATTTTTTTGGAAATTAAGCAGGTGCACTCAATTCCCAAAATATTGCCAATCCATTATCTTAGCTCAAGTGTATGAAACTCAAATTCTTACCATAAAAATGTAATGCCATTCTTGTTTCATCTTTGTATTGTTTGCTAGTCAACCAAGCCCTTGCTTTCTTACGACTACAATAATTCATGACCACAAAGCTAACTGTGAATAAATAATAGTCATTCGTGTACTCTTAAAAAATAATACATTTTGATGGCTTGGTCTTTCTAGATTTTTGTATGTGCAACAACTACAGTATACATATATATATATATATATATATATATATATATATATATATAGCAACCATATATTGGATGTTCACACGCAAATAACGATATATGTTGTTCAATTTTTCTGCCGAAACACACAAATAACGATGTTCTTTGTATTAAGTCTTGGACTCTCACATATTTGTTTTTCATGTGCCACCACCATTAGTACTTAGGTTCAGAAAAACACGTCTATAATGTGAAAGGAACTTGGCCTTATTTATAAACTATTCGGTTGAGTTATCTTAGATTGATGTGAGATTTTAGTCTTAACACTCCTACATATTTGTGAGTTGGGTTTGTCAGACCCACACTTATGAGCTGGGTTATGCAAAATCTAACAAGTGGATAGGTAGATGCCCACCCAATTGACCCGAGACATTGCTCTAATGTCATGTTGAACTTTTCAACCTAAACACATTGAATATATTGGTCACTCTGGATCACGGGATCACACAGATTTATTATTTATGGGTCATCGCTATTGGTACTTATACCTAAAAAATATGTTTATAATATAAGAGTAACTACGTTTTGTTTATAAAACACTCGATTGAATTATGTCACATTGACTTAATATTTTAGTCTTAATATATATCACAGAAATCTATGATTGAAACTAAACAAAGCTACAAGGAATCTCAAATATGTGGAGTAGATGTTTTTTGTTCAATAATAACTCCCACCCACATACTGTCCCATTCTCGATATTATGGTACACTTTGCCACCATTTGACACCTGGGCTGGGAGATAATCTTGCTGACTGGGGCTGATTCAAGGGGCCCCATTACAATGACATCGGTTCAAAAGGCGACACGTGTACAATATACCAGCAAAGCAAAACAGTGGATACTATTGACATCGGTACAGGGTACGACACGTGTACAATACACCAACACAGCAAAACGATGGGTACTTAAAAACCAGGGGCCCCTTGCACACCTGGATCACGTAGAACAAACCACGTTGTCAGTGCAATACACTTGAATGATAAACATTGTATTGAATAGCGGACACGTAAGCACTTCTGCAACGATTGAATAAGATATTTAATGCCACTTGTTCAATGTAGGATCAAGGAGGGAATAGGGATAGATGCAGCCAAACAAGTCCTACTGTGTTTTTTTTTGAATGGAGAGGACAAAATTGGACAATTCAAGCAATGCTGTTTTCTGTTTAGATGGTTTGGATCGGTGCCATTTGTGCGTCCTTGGTAGATTCATGCATGTAGTAGTTAGACTAAAGAGAAACAATATCGTGTGGTCCGATATATCTCTGAGAGTAAGAAAACCCAAAACGGACGATATTATTTGCATGTTTGAATATGTGGATTTTTGATATAATATCAAAACAATTCAATCCTAGTTAGAGATTGAAGATTTGACCAGCTTACACAATTATATTGTATACTCTAAAGTTCCAGTTCAATGAGGATATATCAAATTACCCTCATGACTTTATCTTTATTATGGGACCTTCCAATTCAATGTGGATATATGAAATCTGGTTAAATGTGGATATATCGAATAACTCTTTCAACTTTATACTTATCACGGGATCTAATTGTCAAAGAAGGGATGTAATTTTCAACAGGATTCTTGTTTTTTTCCATTCTAAATGGATGAGAATTGCTAGATTTAATCACAATAGGTACATATCGGGCAAGACGAATGCACGAATCCCACATAACCATTCAGGATATTGAAAGTACTAAATTTTGGGTTTGAGAGGAAAGTATTGCTAAACAAAGAGATTGAAACTGTGAAATTGTCCCCAGTACAAAAAACGAAAAATTTACTAAATCTGTCTCAATCATTTCCCAAATTAGAGAGAGGAAGATAAAAGGTGCAAAATTTACTGTGTAAATCTGTCCACTTTGTTCGCTTTTGTTTTGGTAAAGTTCAAACTTGCAGGCTCCAAGCTTCTGAAGGACTAAAAAGAGGAAGGATCGATGATATGAAGTAACCATGGTTACTTGCTGATTGGGGTCCGAAAAACTAACCATGGTTAAGAAACTGGGTTTTTGTTCCAGAGTTATATATACAAGATCGCCAGAGACCAAGTAGCAGCCATCATCGAATCCAAAAGACCACAAACAAGATACTTTGTGTCTCTGTTGATTGAACCTATGTTTTTCTTGTTGAATTCTTCTTCCTGAGAGTGCAAGCAAAGCAAAGCTAAGTTTTGTAGTGTAAGTATCTCTCACACGGCTTTCTTTTTTTTCCTTTTTCTTTTTTTGCAGAAGAAATTATCTGTTTCTATGGTTTGGTCCTCTCTTTATTGTTGGAAATATAAGGTTCAATCAACTCAGATTGGGCATTATCAAGGCCTGAACTTGGCTGGATCTTGATTGTTTCTTTCTTTTCTTGCATTCACATATATCAGCATAAATTTATAAATATTGTGGATTTTTAGGTTGTGGGTTGTTTGATTTGGCTCAAGTACTGTCCCCTTTAGGACACATCAGTTAGGTTTTGTTACCTGTTCTGGAGATTTTGTGCTGATCTAGTTTGACATTTTGAAAATCTTAATGTTTCTACTGCCATATAAAAGGTTGTTTTGTTCAATCAATTGTATTGTAATATCTCCATGTTTATATAGTGTCAAGTTTAGTCAGCTTTTACAATTTTTGCTTCCAGTTTTTGTGTGATGATCTAATTCTCCTGTATTGAATCTCAGATCACACATCACTGAAGGAGTTTGTTTACCATCTGGGAGTGCTGCATATATCTCCTTCTGCTTGGCTTATCTTTACATTGTTAGTTGGACAATTTTGAATCAAAAAATGGGTCTCTCTAGCCTTCCTGCTCCATCTGAAGGAGTTATATGTGTATTACTGGTAAACACTGCACTGTCTATCTCAATAGTTAAAGCCATAGTCCGATCAATCCTTCACGTTGTGGGCATCCGCGTCTCCTCATCGTCACAATCACCTCCTCCATCAGATTACCCTGAAAGCCTTGTAGAACCAATTGGGTTTTGTATGAACCCCTCGGATAGTTATGTTTCGGAGTTTCGGAGTATGAACCCAGCAATTCGTTTCGACTCTGTATCTAGTTGTAAGCACCATGAGCATGAATGCTCGGTTTGCTTGAATCAGTTTGAGCCGGAATCGGAAATAAACTGCCTGTCGTGTGGCCATCTCTTTCACAAGGTTTGTCTGGAGAGTTGGTTGAATTACTCCAACATTACATGCCCTATGTGCAGGACTTCTTTGATGTCTGAGCTAGAGCCATCTTGCTTATGGTGAAACATCTAGGACCTTGGAGCCTGATGAAGTTATCTTTGTACAGCATGTAGTGTACAGATGTTTAGATGAGTGAATCAGCTATGAGTTATGTTTTATGCCCGAGTTTACGCTTATATTGAGGGGCTCCCCTGAGAGATCAAGATTGTATGTACATATTTTGAGGTCTATGATACTTATGAATCTGACTTTGATCATGAACATCCGAGTTAACGGAGATAGATTTTGTTTATTTTCTTAGACTTAGTTTTCATGTCATGAAATCACATCGTATGTTTTGATGCGATTTCATGACATTATTGTCAATGTTTTGATCTTGATTTTTATGCCAATACATCTTAGTAGTGTTTGAAATTTAGATCATGAGAACTGTTGGGGTGAAATACGGTCGACTGAGTAGGCCCCCATGACGGTCGACGTATGAACCGGCCTTAACGTTGGGCGCTGGTTCATACGTCGTGGCCACACGTCGACCGTATTTCGCCCCAGCTAGCAAGAACAAAAGTCAGTCTCTATCTGAGATTTGGCTGGCCTTTCATCTGCTTAGGTTACAGCCTTAAGTAGTTAAGCCAATGAAGCTGTTGACCAAACTGTGATATTGGTCCATAGAGAGAGGAAAATAAGCATCCTGGGTGGTCACTACCCTAACCTGCCCCCTTGAGTCCATTAACTTTAAGAAATTGTTCGTAGCCACCAGATGGAATGTATTTTGATGCTTGTTAGGTTGCAGCACATACAGCATCTGTTACTGTCCTGCAGATGTGTCTTTGGAGCAGTTCACACATTACATCAAAGTCTTACGCAATTCAAGTTGCTTATCAATTAGCTAAAATTTATTTTTTAAAATTTTTTTCAAGTCTTAGACATTTCATAATCTGGAACACTATTTAAGACCATTGTTAATCCTTGACACACCTTTCCTTGGCTTGCTCTGGCAGAGAAACTACTGGGGACGCTAAAAGACCTGAAATAAGCCCATTCACTCGTGCTTGCAGGCCCTTTCGCAATATGATAGCTTCAGCTTTCCTCAACTTAACCACCATTCCTCTGCGTCGCCTACGCACAATTGATCCAAGAAGGACAAATGAACCAGCTGTAGTGTTTAGCGTATCCTTGGTTCCAATTGTTGATTTGGACCAATGATGAGGAGAGAAAAGCTTATTGTTGATTTGGAAAGCATTTGCTCAAATATTGACATAAACGCACATGATTTCATTTGGAACATGAGGACCATGTGGGATCCACGTTTTCACATGATCATGTGCGTCCATCTCAATATTTGGTATAGTTAGAATAAAAGTATCGAGATCTTTAGCATTTTCAAACCTTCTGCTTTCTGAAGGACTTGCTTTCTGAAGGACTATTTGAATTCAGGTTGTTCAAAAAATGGCCAAAAGCAAATAGATTAGTTGTTTTTTTTTTAAAAAAATTACACATTTCTTCACCAAAAACCTAACCGAATAGAAAAAATGGACGAAAAAAAAAAAAAAGCCGACCATTTGGTGGGTTTAATTTATGTAAAAAATTTGACCGAAACCGGATACGAACACCCCTAATTTGAATGTACCAAGTGCTTCCTTATACAAAAAAGAAAAAGAAAAAAGAAAAAGAATGTACCAAGTGGTGCTTATGCCATATAAGGTGGGTCCGATCATGATGCTTGGACAATTTTGGAAGCCCAAATTATATTCTGGGCCAGATCTGGGCAACGACAAAAAATCCAGTTGTGAAACTCAACTTCTTATCTGGCCAGATATCGGCTGGGTTTAAATCCATTTATGAAGCCCAACTTTGTGTGAGTGTGATACAACTGACAAGGCACCAAGCCCAAATAAGTTAAATAACAGAATCATGAGGCCTGGTCAGCCTGGACAAGTTTGGAAGCCCAAATTCTTTTCCTTGGGCCAGTAATGGGCTGGGTCTAAGCCCAATTGTGAAGCCCAACTGCTGTGTGATGGCCTGAGGGCGACACAAGGCGCCAAGCCGAAAGAACGGTATCCTAATTTTTATCTTCGGACGACGCTGCAAAAACACCCATCTATCCATTCCCGGTGAGGGAAGGTTGCCACAGTGTTTCTCTCCTGAGAACCTCAATAGCTCAAGCTAATAAAAATGGCGATGTTACCCATGGTGTTTGCCTCAATTTACCAGTCAAGGACTGTCTCTTTTGCCTTATCTGCCTTCCTTTCTGTACTCCCCTGAACTCCAAGCTCCGCTTCAATGGATTTCTCTGAGGCTGGCCTTCGGCCTTACAATCCCCTCTCTCGTCGCAGCCTCTCTTGCTTACTCGGTCCCGAACGATTCCTTTCTCCGTAAGTATTTTACCTATTCGATAACCAATTCGTGTTCGTGCATCAATTCTAGTATGTGTGATTTTTTTTAACTAATTAGTATATATTGAATTGATGTGTTGGGGTTTCTTCATCTTCTTGAATAAGTATGTTGTGCTTCTTTCGTGCATCAGTTTCAGGAATTAATTTTTCATGCGGATTTCCTTTCTGTTACTTTAATCATGCAATGTGAGGCCGGAGAATACTGTAATTTAGTAGACTTTTGTCTATTCAGCCTGATTCTATGTCTGAAGATTTCTAATGCCTTCTGCCATCTGAAGCAGATATATATGTCATCATGCGCCGGCGGTGGATGTTCTCAGATTTAATCTTTTTGTGGAAAATCGCAATTCTCTCAAAGGATACCCAATAAAGTCTGTGACGAAAGGTAATTTCTTTGAGAGTCTCATGCGGAATCTTGTTTCATAAGTTTCTGAATGCTTGTGCAATCTCTGGTCACAGTATCAGCCACTATTTTTTTTTTCATATTTCATAGAGGTTTTCTATTGGTTTGTTCCTGTTTTTGCCACTGTTAGTTGGGTATTTATATACTTGGCTGGTCAAACTGATCGCAATGTCGAAATGCATGCAATAGTTCTCTCAACCCGGAACAAATCCAATTGTCGATAGCTTCCTACCTGAAAGACGTTTTTGGTAAAATCAGTGATTTGTAGGCTTACTTGGCAGGCATCAGTCCCTTGCTGTCTGGTGCAAGTTTCTTCCATTTCTCTGTATCCAGGCTTCAAAAAACGAACCTTCAAAATTAAGTTTTAAACTAAAGTAATTAATATTAGCTTCGAAATTAAGTTTTAATCGACAGTAATTAATATTATCCTGCTCGCAAACTATGCTTCTTTGTGATTTTGGATAATCAGGCAATCCTTTTGAACATATCATTCATATTATGCAGTACAATATGCAAACTCCATCTGTTTTCCTCTTAGTCAGAGCCATAGTGGACTAGTGGTTACCATTCCCATCTTATGCAAACTTCCTTCTTTATTCTAGTTTAGATTGTTGATGGATCTTGTCCATTCTGATTTCTCAGGTCAGTATGCTACTACATCTAGAGGGCAATGTTATGTTGTTTGGGTTGTTGAAGCTGATTTGTTAGCTGGTCAGCTTCTGTACATTACTGGGGATCCCATAGGCTTAGGCTGTTGGGATCCAGATATGGCTATCCTAATGTCTCCTACTGAACAAGCAAACTTGTGGAAGACTGAAGTCAAGGTAATTTCAATTTGCCGTTGTGAGTAAAACATAAAGTGATTTCAACTGCAGTAAGGCATGCATTATGCAGTCACATTCAGCATTCACTCTTAATGACTTTCTATATCAAGGATTCATTTACTGTGTGTGGGATACATGTAAGTAACAGAAGGTTAGGTCTGCATAGTTGAGTGAATCTGATTTCATGTGGATGTGGCCTCATAACCCATTGCCCAATGGTTTTTGATTGTAATGAAATTCTCAGTAGCGGATGAATATTTTATGTTTATGCAGAGGATTTCTTGATGAGATATACTGATTATTGAATAAGTGTCCCAACATTTAAAACAAGAGAGCTACCTGATCCCTCACCAGTTAGATAAGTTCATTGCTGAATATTGAATAATCTTCCTGATCACCGTTATTTTTTCCAGATAGCTTCTGGCATGAATTTCAGGTATAATTATTTCATTAAAGAGGAAACTTGGCCTTCATGTGATATTACTTGGAGACCTGGACCTGAATTTTCTCTATCAGTGCCTCTTACTGTCAAACAAGATAGGAAAATTGTAGTGAGAGATTCATGGATGAGGTTTGGTACTCGGAGGTCTCCAGATCAGTTTTGGGGGTCATGGATGGAGGAGACCCACTTGCCTGTGCAACCTTCATTCTCAGCTGTAGCTACAGGTAATGTTCCTGTCTTGGCCACTTTATACATATAAATTCCTGCCTATAACTTGCTTAGAATGTACCTGAACTCAACTGCGTCCAGTGATTTAACAGATGAATATAAGATTGCAAAAGGCATTGGAGGGGATTTCAGTATAACAAAGCCCTTCTTCAATAATGTCATGGTCGAGCCATTGCTGAATGACATCAAAGTGAATAAACCATTTGTAAAGAATATAGAAGTTAAGGATAAATTTACTACTAATGTTGAGGATACAATTAGTTCTGCACAAAGGGGTTCAAGTTGTACAACATTTTACTCCGAAAATGACCAGCCTGTTGAGGAACCATGGTTACCGCAGTCGTTGTTCCAGTGGAATGTTGATGTTTCCGAATATAATGGCCCTGTGAAAGATGACAAAGCTCATTTGGATGTTAATAATCAGCATGTCCAAGTACAAGGACAGCTGTTGCCTGAAACAGACGCCGAGCTAATTCTGAAGGAGGACTCTGTTTCGACTTTAATACTGATTAATTCTTCAATATGCACCATGCAAAGGATTGCTGTTTTGGAGGATGGGAAGTTGGTTGAATTATTACTGGAACCAGTTAAGAGCAACGTACTGTGTGATAGTGTCTATCTAGGGGTAGTCACAAAGCTTGTTCCTCACATGGGTGGTGCATTTGTTAATATAGGAAATTCTAGGCATTCTCTCATGGACATTAAGCAAAATAGGGAACCCTTCATATTTCCTCCATTTCGTCGGAGGAGAGAGAAAGAAATCAATTCTTCTGTTTCAGGCCTTGAAGGGCACCCAGTTGTCCCTGAAAATGAGGACACATCAGATGATGTCGAAGTCATTGATGATGTTGCAGACATCAATTCAAATGATGATTCCGTACAATTTATGCACAGTGATTATGAGGAGCATGAAATAGATGATGATTTTGATGTTTTGGAAGTTCTTAAGGACAATATAAACGGAAGTGAAGTTGATTATGTTGAAGAGGAAGCTGATATTGAGGAGTTAGATGGAAGAGAGCAGCATTTGGAAGGCAAAACTATGAATGGTTCCCTTCCTGTTAAATCAGAAGATTCTAATGGTTATAAAATACTTCATCCCCCTGATATGAAGGATTCAAATCACTTAATGGCCAATGAATATAATTGGGCTCAGGTTCGAAAGAACACCAAAATAGTTGTGCAAGTTGTCAAAGAGGGGCTAGGCACGAAAGGGCCCACACTGACCGCTTATCCAAGATTAAGAAGCAGATTCTGGGTATGTTGGTTTTACATCCTTGACTTTCTTTGAAACATTGGTTTCTTTATTTTCATATTTTAATTTTTTTTTATCAACATGCATAATATATTTTGCATCCTCATTTGTTTCTTTATTATCATTCCGTATTGCAGATATTGCTAACTCGTTATCAAAAGGTTGGAGTCTCAAAGAAAATTATTGGTGTTGAGCGTACTCGCTTAAAAGTCATAGCAAAAACATTGCAGCCTCAGGGATTTGGCCTGACTGTCAGGACTGTTGCTGCTGGTCATTCTTTAGAGGAACTGCAGAAGGACTTGGAAGGTTTACTTTCCACTTGGAAAAATATAATGGAACATGCAAAATCTGCTGCTCTTGCTGCCGATGAAGGTGTGGAAGGTGCCGTTCCTGTTATCTTGCATAGGGCAATGGGCCAAACACTTTCTGTTGTCCAGGATTATTTTAGTGACAAGGTAAATGGACAATAATATAATAGCTCCCGTTTTCCATTTTTATTTTCTCCATTTTAAATGCTATTCTTGAGATCAAAATTCTACACAATAGTCCACATTAAACCCAACTCTTCAGTGTAAATGTAAATCCCTGGTACTAAGAGCATTTCCTACTTTTTATTCTTCTTTATTATCTTTCGCAGGTTGATAGAATGGTAGTTGATTCGCCAAGGACATATTATGAGGTAAGGCAAAACTGATTATCAGAGAAATGTGCTACTGGATTCAGAAACTGTGTGCAAATGTTTGGTTGTGCATGTTCCTTCAATGGACATTCATGCTAGTCCTTTGAACTAGGCATCAGCATGTTTATGGTTGAGTTATTAACTTTACGTCATGGGCTGGGAAAATTGAGTTAAAAGACATCAATCTGGGTTAGACATATGGATGCAAGTGACTCATTTATGTTACTTGATAATCACCCAGTCAAAACAGCAGGAAATTAAGTAGGATTTTTACCAGCATTCATATAACAAATCAATCCTATAATACTATGCCGTATGCTCTTGCGGAAGCTTATAACTTCTACTGTTACGATTATGGAGAGATTTTTCTGTAGTAAATAAGCCTATGAGGGCTAGGAAATTCTCTATGTATTTGACATTTTTTGTTCAAAATGGCTTAAGCAATTGAATTTGACTACAATTGGAAACTATTCTTAGTAATCTGACGCAGGTATCCTCACTCCTTAAAATTATAATAAATCCTGGAGTGAAGTCAGTAATATGTTCTAGATTTATGGTCTAATTAATACTAATTATCTCACCTCAACTTTATGTTTTGCGTTTGAAATACTATTAATGCCAACTCTTTTCTTTTCCAGGTTACCAACTACCTTCAAGACATTGCTCCCGATCTATGTGATCGAGTTGAGTTATATGGCAAGAGGATTCCCCTCTTTGATGAGTTTAATGTCGAAGGAGAGATCAATAACCTCCTAAGTAAAAGGTGACAGTTTGCTGCAGAGGTTTTGTTGTCATAATCCCACCATTTTTCTGTTTGGATGGATTCTTATCTGTTTCTGTGGCATTATATTGTGCAGTCTTTTGATAGATCTTTCTTTCCTGGTTCTTCCAATTCAGGTTCTTAAAATCTGAACATACTGAAATCATCAAGAAATTTCCTCAAATTAAAGAGATAATAACCATCATTCTGTCTAGAGGTTTGACACTTGCAGAGGCATCGCCTATGGACTACGGTTCATCTGTTTATCTCCTTAAAATAAAGCAAAGGGCTATATGAATATATAACTTCACATGGACCCTAGAGTGTGGACCTGGAGTATCTGAATCAGGCTACTATTAGGGAGAGCCTAAGTATTTGAGGCTATTCTAAAATTAGCTTTCATTTTTGTGCTCAAGTTATCAGAAAAATCTAGATAAATCTTCCTTTTCCCTTGGATGTATTTTTTTGAGAAGGATGAATTTTTCTAGTTAATAATGAGAAACCTTTCATTGCCCTTTATTTTTATGTTTTCACATCTATTGGCTTATAGGGTCTCACTTGCTAATGGAGGGTCCCTAGTGATTGAACAAACTGAGGCATTGGTCTCAATCGATGTGAATGGGGGTCATGGGATGCTTGGCCATGGGAATTCACAGGAGAAAGCTGTTCTGGATGTCAATCTTGCAGCTGCAAAACAGGTAGTTATATGCTGAACTCCCTTCATCGCTTTATGCAGAGACAGTCTGTTTACTTAAGGAGGTTTATTCTTATTGATCTGCAACCTCTAGGACTTTTATTAAGGGAAACTGAAAGGTTATATATTTTGTTTGTTCTTATACACTTCTAAGATTTCATTCTTATGAAAATTCTTAGTATAGCATGTTAGTCTATGACTCTGACATAAATGTGGCAAAGCATATTAAAAATATAGCTTAAGTAAATTCTTAGTATTTCATGTCAGTCTAAAGTCTTAGTATATCATGTTAGTCTGACTCTGATATAGATGTGGATAAGAAGAAAAAAAATAGCAAGCTAAGAGGGTCAAAAGCTCGCAGTTGAAGCACTTTCTAGTTTGCAACTTTGCACGTATGTCTTTAACTTGTCATCAATTGCTAGAGCTACACTGATCCACAGTGTGGATCAGTTGCCTGATTATGCTGTCTATTCCTGTAAACCATTGTTTTACTAGTTCTGTAATCAAATGTGTTTCAGATTGCAAGGGAGTTACGGCTGAGGGATATTGGTGGCATTATTGTAGTTGATTTTATAGATATGGAAGATGAATGTAAGTAGAACTTTCTGTTCTCTCTGTCTCTCAACTTTCCTCCCCCTCCCCCTTTCCCACAAAACCTGAGTTAATGATTCCTGGGTTATATGTTGACTTGAAGGGGATTTTGTTATCAATCTCTTTTTGAAATGTCATTGCCTTGAATTAGGCATCAAACTTGCATACTTTTTCATATCTGCAAGTTCAAAAAAATTGTCATGAAATAGGTTGCTGTTGACTTTAGAGAATCAATAGTCTGCATCCAGAATCTCTCTTAAAACATGTTAGTGGAGTAAGGGTTGAGACGGATTTTTGGAAAGTCCTCAATTATGATTTGACAATCTCTTCAGCAGAGATACTACACTTGCTATAATCATTATTTAAAGTTCCTATGGTCTGCCTTCTTATTTTCATCCTTTTTTCTTTGAGCATTCTTTCTTCAGCAAACAAGAGACTGGTCTATGAGGAGGTTAAGAGAGCTGTTGAGAGAGACCGCTCGATGGTGAAAGTGTCTGAACTGTCCAGGCATGGACTCATGGAAATAACTCGAAAGAGGGTATGCTTCCTAATCGTCAATGATTTCTCTTTTTTCCTTTCAATTTTTGGACTTTCCTTAAAAGCAACACAGTTATAGCAATGGGAAGATGTATCAACTGCAAAGCAATTAGCATTGCATCAACTGCATGGGATGCACTAGAAAGACATGCCACATAAATACATGTATATATATACTTAATCTTTAGCAATATGAAAAATGTTATTGAAATTTTCAAGATATCTCAATGTATACGGTATTTGTTTCTCATACTAACGATTTCTGTTAAAGAAGTTAATCTTATTTTATTTTATATATTTTTATATGATTGAATGTCGTATGACAATGGCAGGTTCGACCAAGTGTGACATTCATGATCAGTGAACCATGCACATGCTGTCATGCGACTGGAAGAGTTGAAGCTTTAGAGACTTCCTTCTCAAAAATCGAGCAAGAAATTTGTCGAATGCTTGTAAGTTACAGAGATGGGAATAATCATTGCCTTATCTGCCATTTTTCTTTATTAGATGGACGAACCAGAACTACTGACAGTCTGATGATTGTATTAGGGATGAAATAGTATGCATTTTCAGAAGTTCTTTCTGTTAAATGAAAACTCAACAAATATCCTCCTATGATAATGATAATATTTGCATCTAGAAGTGGTCTTTTCAAATAAATAAATTGTTGAGTTGCATTTACGTAACTACTATGATAACCCTTGGAACCTCTTTTCTTACATTCTGTTCCTTTTGTTTGTAACTCTTTGCTACCTCATTGGAAAAGTGAAAGAATGCGAGAACGGAAGAACACTGTTTTAACTATGAACTCTTTTTTATTATCTGGGTCAGGCGATGAAGAACCACAAACCAGACGCTGAAAACCCCAAGTCCTGGCCAAAGTTAATATTGAGGGTTGACCATCACATGTGCAACTACTTGACTTCTGGGAAAAGGACAAGACTTGCAATTTTGAGTAGCTCCCTCAAAGTTTGGATTCTACTGAAGGTATTTTTGCTGACCATGTATTTCTCATGTTTCCTATTCTGTAGTTTTGCATGTATTACCCCAATTTCTTACCTTCATTTTGAACCCCATTCAGTTGGCGCGGTGGATGTTTAGGGGCTCTACATATGTGTTTATGATTAATGGGTATCCCACTTGCTACATGGATTGGGTTAAAATGGAGGACAATATTTGGGGATTGTAGCATTACTCTCAGAATAATAGGAAAAGAGTGACTTCGTATGCTAAGAGACTGATTTTGGCGTCTAGTTCACCCATCAGCTCTCTCTCTCTCTCTCTCATGCAAATGAATCATGAATATTTGCTACCAACAGATCCATCTCTTTGTAAATTTGTTGTGCTCTTGTTACTGAGTTGCAGAGTTATAATTTCACAGGTTGCTAGAGGATTTTCCAGGGGTGCATTTGAGGTTAAACCTTTTACTGATGACAAAGAAGATGAAAATCATCGTCAGGCAGCCATTCCGTTGTTGCGATCATCAAAAGTGGGACCTCATAATTCAGGCAGAAAAGTGACTATTGTTCCAATCAAAACGAGGAAAGCTAACGGAAAATGAATTTGCCATTCCGTACCCTTTTTTTTTTGTTTGTTGCTGTTTTCTGTGCAGATAATCATGATATTTTTCCCATCTGTTAAATTATGAGGTGGGGGGGGGGGGGGGGGGTGTGTGGTAAGAAAGAATGGCGAATGTAGGCGGGGGCCTCTACATGGTTTTTTTTTTTGAGATCTAATAAAACTTTCATCAGCAGAATGTGTGATGTTCAAGGCCTCTCTCGGTTTACTCCATGGCTGCTACAGACGTGCTCATTTGTTTTGCTGCCGAAAATTTGTTTCCCTCTTATGTAGGGTAAAACTGGCAGGAATGCAAGTATAGAAAGTGATACGAAAGAGAATATATGCATACAAGTGGGCCATGATCCCTAGGATCAAGAAAAGGAAATGAAGGAAAAAAAAAAAGGGAAGGAGGAGATAGATGATGGAAAGCAACGAATCATGAAAGTACAATTCTGAAAAGTGATAAGAAAATGCCTACATGCAACAAAACACAATCCAGAAATGACAAGGGTCTTCTTCTACAAGTACAAAACTGAATAAAACTGCATAATTATTCCCAAATTGTGACAGAAAGCTACATTTTCTAGAGGAATGGGGACTTAAGGTAAAAGCATGCATTGACAAGACCAATGTAGTAACAATAGACCTCTGATACGCTTGCGCAACGTTTAACTTGCTGCAGTGCTGCAAGTGTTAATACCGTCTTTGCAATCATTTGTAAGATCTTTAAAAGTCTCAATCTGCTTCTTTCCTCGCAGAAATACTTCTGTGTCGACGGACACCCTCATGTATCCATCAAATTCAACAGGAACACCATTGTTAAGCTTAGTCGTCTCGGAATACCACTCACTGCTCTCATCCCAAAGATCTTTGTACTCATCAAGAAAATGAGTAGAGTACTTGTCTTTCAGAGGGTCAAAGAAGGATGTAACAGGTTCATTTGTTGCAACGTATACATTTCTCCCGTCTTCAATCTTCTGTGACAACGTTGAGAGAAGTGCATTTGGTGAAGTATCAGCATCAAGATTCGGCCACAGCTCTTTGTTTCTTGCCTTCTCACCCCTCTCAATGTGAACAGAATCATAATCCCAGTTCAGCCTTGAAGCAATTGCAGAGACAATGTCCATCAATCTCCTAGATTTCCATATCAGATTCCATGGCCTTTGTACAACAGATTCTGTTTCCCCTTCACACACTCTATACCAGTAATTATCAGGCTCAACAGAACCAAACTTTCTCATAATCAGAGTATCCTTCACGTCAGCAAGCTTCATGGGAGTGATCCTGAAATCCTCGACAAGATGAAGACCCAACCCATCTTTTTTCTGCCACTTACTCCAATCTGACCAGAACTGATCTTGGTCCAATACTGATGCTGACTCTTTCAAATGCTCAAAATCAAAATAAAACCTGAAATCCTTCCCCTCCTCATCCTGACTTGATGAAGTGTAAATTGAAGACAAACAAATAGTCAAATCCATAACCAATGTACGGTTCAAATATTGCGCTTCACCAAGAGCACATAAGAAACTCCACAAGTAATGATTCATGCTCTTACATCTATCCCCACCACCAGTATAAATCAAATACTTCCCATGACCAAACGATCTCTCTGATTCAACCACAGGAAGTGAATCATTCACAGTCTCCCCAACGACCGGCAACTGAGATGCTTGTTGCTGCTGGGAAGCAGGTGTTTTCTCAAACCCAGGCTTCTCTTTCTTCTTCCTCTTTCTTGCATTCACGCCCGAATGGTACTCCCCAATGCTCTCCACACTATAGGTACAATTCTCCGACCTAGATATAACAAACCTCCTATAATCCTTATAAAAAGCAGCAGCCTTCCCTTCCTTGGGCCTAAATCGCCATGCCATATCACATGTATTATCACTAGACCCCCGATTGGGCTTCCCAAACCGGTAAAAGTGAATATCCTTAAACTCTTCTATGGCCTTCCTCATCATCAAATGGAACACCTCTGGATCTCTACAGTCAATTGGATCATCCATATTGTTTGCACACTGATTTGGTGTGGCAGTTTCAGTGTTACTACCCTCTGGGTTTTCAACAACATCTGTGATGTTGATGAACGTGTTAAACGCAGTCTGATTTGAGGCCATGAAATCCTCCCCAGTCTTGACAACAGTGTTATCGGATTTGAAGGTGGCATTGGATGTGGAAGTGAGGAATGTGGTAATTTTGGTGGAAGGGTGAAAGAGGGGGTCCTCAGGCTCGTACGTGGCGGCGATAATGGTAAAAATTAGGACAACCAAAACAAAGAAAGTGAAGCAGAGATTGCCAATCAAGGCCAGAGCGTTCTGGCCCAAATTTTCAGGCCTGAAGCTTCCAGTTCGCGAGAGCCTGGATTGGCCCCACATGGTGATTTCCTTGCAGATCTACAAAAAACCAATACCCAGCAACTAAAATCCAGAGAATTAGCAAATGGAGAAGGAAAATTAGGGTTATAGATCTGGAGATGAGAAGGCTGTGAGTGGGTCTATAGATCTTGAAAGTAAACAAATAAATTACATAGAAAGACCAAGAACATAACCACAAATGGAAACCGAAATGAAGATTAGAAAAGATATAGATACCTAGTTCTTTAAGCTCGCTCGGCTCAGCTCGTCAGAGACATTGACAGGAAGCTAACATCGCTCACTCTGTCCCTCTGTGCCACTGAGAGTAGTAGAGAAAATTTGTAAGATCGTCTGTAATTGATTTGTGAAGTCAAAAAGAGGGGTAATGCTGGAATGAACTACAAGGGTATATGTTAACGTGAACGACGGGGCGCAACACGCCTAGCATATTATGATGTTGCCACGTTTCATATGAGACGCGTGTACGATGATCATCTCAAGGACTGTATTACTGTGGGCCCCATTTTCATCTTTTTGTCGGGAATCATGGCTGGCATTTAGAGAGGCTGACTTGACTTCTAGTTCTCTATTTGCCAAACAGGCAGATCTACATCACACCGACAAACAATGGCAAAGACGTAATTAGATAACGTGGAAGCCCACTTCAAAGATGCAGGCCCAGCCCAGGAAACTAACTAAAGCCTAAGCAACATTGTTTAGGTAATACGTCAAGGGGTAGGGGTTACAAATTAGCTTCCAACCTGAAGCTCCTCACAGTATTGCTGGAATTTGCAACTTTAAATTAGTATTTCTTTTCCTACAACTTCCAACTTGTCATTAGACTAAATGTACAGACACACATTTTTCTATACATACATGATTCAAGGTCAGGCCAAGATGGCAAGATGTACAAAACAGCCATGATGAGACCTCCATTGTTGATCTGCAGTAGTACTGAGCCTTGATTCAGAATTTCACCATTTTTATTCACCCTTTTGAATACCATCGTGAGGGAGAAAAAGGATACCTCATGAGGATGGAATTTTGGAAGGTGTCGTCGAAGATGCAGCCCTGAGCTGAATGCGGTTCATGCTGACCTCCATGCTTCTTTTAACCATGTCTTGTAGTAATCTCCTCGCAGTTTCAGCAGCTTTGTCGGTTCCATTGACTAGATCAACTTTATCATAAACAATCTTCTCCAAAACTGAGGACGCGATTATCTTCTCCTGTGGAGTATCTCTAAGCAAGTCTAAGAGTGTACGTGCTCTTTCTTGAGCTTCAAAAGTACCCTCTACTGTCAGTCGAAGAAGGCCAGGTATTGCACCTTCTTTGAGAATGAGTTGTCGATACTTGTCTCGGCAGCTCCTGCATAAAGTGAGCAAAGCTCCAACTGCATGTTCCATGCTGATGAGTGATCCATCTTCAACAGTTTCTACGAGTGTTAACATCCCACCATCCGAGTTTGTAATTGCAATTCGCCCTTCTTCAGAGTGGGAAAGGATTTCAAGTAGCGCTGTAGCTTTTTCAGCAAACTTGGAATATTTCTTGCATTCTTTAAGGAGCTCCATTAGAGGGGGAACTGCTCTAGCATCAAGAATTAAATTTGAATCCTCTACACCAGTAGAGAGATTATGTAGGGCCGTCACAGCATCAACCTTTCCTTGAACGCTTCCAGATATGAGAATCTGAAGCAGAAGAGGGGCAGCCCCAGAAGCCGCGATGGTTGGTTTATTTGGTGCTGCAGCAGAGAGTGTTAATATTGCTGCAGCGGCTAATTCTCTCAAATTGCTATTTTCGAAATTGAGGAGCTCCACAAGTGGAGAGATGGCACCTGCTGTCACTATGTTGACCTTGTTTCTGATAACAAATTAAAAGAAAGAAACAGATATATCAACATCATATACAAAAAGAAAATATAATTTAAATAATAACACAAAACGAAGATATTGGCAAGAAAAAAGGGAAAAATGAAACATCAAGAAAATATCATATGATCCATGCCCATTAGTTATCATCACATCTTCAACTCAGAATTTTTTCTTTTTTTTTTTGTTCTACTGGGATGGGATCTGAAGCCTGCCATGAAGGCAGAGTGATGAGGATGGTTCAACTGATAATTTTTTCACTAAAGATGGTCCTCAACAAATACAAGGGAAAGTTAACGGTGCTTTCATAAATCAAAGAAAGCACACCCGGCCTTCAAGTGACAAAGAATACTGGGAAACAAGAAATACTCAATTTTAGATAAATTGAGGCAACTTGAGCCAAGGGAAATTATAAGATGAGTCGTGGGTGAATTTTCATTCCCTGGTAGCCTGGAAAGAATCACTTGCAATTATTACTATTTGGATTCAATGCAAAGCATTGACGAAAACTAAAACTCCAAAACTAATACTAATTGGACATTTCAAAATTCCATGTTATTGAAATACCATTTCTGTAGCAAGACTTGTAAACCGAACACCGAACACCGAACACCGAACACCGAACACCGAACACAGCCATGGTACTGCAATAAATACGTTTTCCTCTTGGATCTATAACAGATTATCCACATTGAATATCATAGAAAGGTCATTGAACAACAAAAAATTGCAAACTACAAACAGACAATTAGAATCAAACTGATAAATCAAATACCCTGAAATGAAATTTTCCCAGCCCAAAAAGAGTTCAATCCCACAAAAGTAATATGTACCACAAAATATTCCATATAAGAAACAATTCATCCACAGCCCCAAGCCCCAAGCCCCAAGCAGTTGCTGAAGAATTAGAGAAAGAAAGATTAATATCTATATTCTCACCAAGCTTAAGTTTCACCTCTTTATTCCCCAATCCCCAATTACAGAACATGTATTCTCAAAATTCAAACTCCTCATCCTTTCATTATCTCCAACAAGGAACCCTAACCGACAAATTTAGCTAATCATCGAATGCCATGTTTTCCGTCAAATTTCCATTCGGAAAAAGCAATAAAAAGTCCCCCAGCAGCAATCAAAGAATCGCTTAGTAACTGAACTAAACTGACCTAACATAGCTTAACCCAACAAAATTCATAACAAAAAAATCAAACATGAATCAATATGATATATACTAAAAGAAGAAGAGAGCGACCGTTCGTTTCTAACGGCAAGATTGAGGAGAGCGAGGAGAGAGGCATGGCGGGCATCGAGGTTAGGCGAAAGTAGCATTTCAACGAGAGGCTGAATAACACCGGCGGCAGCGAACTTGGAGCGAGTCTTTGCCGAGGATTTCCTGACAACCTTCCGAATATCTCTGGCAGCTTCAATTTGGGTCTGGAGATCTCCATTGATTAGCTTGGTCGAAAGTTCCAATATTCGGGTCTGCTTTCGGTGGTTCCATGTCTCTTCGTCAGCAGCCACACTCGTTACCGTGCTTTCATCGTCTCGTTCTTGTTGTCCCATCCTCTCTCTCTCTCGGTCTTCCCTTCCTCCCACGAGGGCTTGGTGCTCTCTCTTCCGTTTCTTTATCTTTTCTTCGTTGATTGATGGATTTGATTTATCGAGAGAGAAAAAGACGGGAATGGAATAGGAAGCGTAGAAGGAAATGCTGTTTGACCTTTTTAACCTTCGTGTGCTTTGTTAATAACTGCTTTAACCGTCAATGAGGAAGGAAAAACATCAAGTCTCCAACTACAAGAAGATTTCTACCCACTAACCATATTATATTATTATTTTTTTTAATTTTATAAACAAACCATATTATATTATTGGTTTGAAGTAGATAGTAAAAACTAATATCAAGTTATCAACTGCCAATCTGCTCCTAAAGGATTGAATTTGTGACACGGAGAGTGTGGTAGAACAAAGCGAATTTGAAATCAAAGATAGGTTCTACTTATTCAATTTATCAAAAATTGAACTGTGAATTTTCGCTCGAGCGGTGACAACCTGGTCACCTGCATCAATTTGTAGGATTTTGTCGTGGATAGAGCTTCTTCATTCATTGTTCTTCTCACTAATTGTGTTAAGTTGTGGCTGCCATGCCAAACCATGGCTTGGTCTCCTCTTCCTGCCTTGAGCCTGAGCATTATTCATCCTCTGGGTGGACTTGTCTTGCACGTTAGATGGCTCTATGTCAATCCCAACAAACCTCACGTGTTTGATGGAGCTTGATTTCTTCTTAAAAACACCCCTCAAGGAACTACTCATCTCGCTTACACAGCTCATATCATTTGAGGTTTGTGATACAAAACAAGTCATGGAACACATCTTTGTTGGGTTTCTTGGTCTTTCGCAGGAGGTTGGTTCTTCACGGTACGATGTACAACTTTTCTCCAGGCTTGAGGATCCGATCAGGACGAACCACCGTGTCCCAAGGCCATCTGAAAACATCTGACTTGGCTAATATGAAAGAAGGGTACTTGTCTAAGCTCCTTTTTGCAGGAACTGCCATGTAGTAACTCTCTACAATTCCTCCAGCTGCGTGTATCATCTTCAACGCTGACCACGACGCCTCCTTTGTTAGCATAGGATAGGAGGCTTGGGGCGCACCGCGAGAGGAGGGAGAGAGTACATGAACATTGAGAGCTAAGGAAGACTAGGTATATGGTTCGATGAAAACATCAATCAAGCAATTCTGACAATATCGAGGCAGGACAATGAAGGAAACTCTGAAGAGGCCATGAAGAAAACTACGAAGGATGTCGTTTAGTGTTTTTTTGGGGAGCTTTCATAATCTTAAAAACGGAGCATAGGCCAGCATGAATGTACAAAACAAAATTCCTCATATACACAAACACCACAATGTCATGCATACAGGGGAAAACTGAATCAATGCAGAACCCTCTTGAATTTGCACAAGGAAGCAAACCCGATAGGCGATCCTCTAACCCCTAAACACAGCGAATCAAGTAATCATCCCCAGTCAAATGCAAAAGCTACATAGATAAAATTAAAGTAGAGATAAGTAAAGAGAGAGATCAAGGGCACACCACAACATGATAAGATATATCATGGTAGTACACATTCCCTACAATCCGGCTACCTAATAAGTAAATGAAACAATTGGAAAGTTTGCTTTTGCTCATACCAATTAGAACAGTTCAGTAAAACCTTTTCCTGCTATCAAAATTCACTTTACAGGTAAGATTATAGAAAGACAAGAAATAAGGAATTCGAAAAATTCTCCACCAACCTATATCTTACCTTCCGGAGGCCTCGAAGATCAAAATGAAAAAAGTCCTCCCATTCAGTAAATTCTATGAGTTCAAACTTAGGGAAAAAAAAAAGACAAAAGGGGAGGTGGCGTCAAACTATAAAAAAAGATGGTAAAACCATATAGCAACAGCAAGAAAGAGAGACCTGCACATTGCTAACCCAACTAACTTAAAATGGTCAATTTCAGTTACAGGAGAACTGCACATTTTGTGCTCTCAACTCAAGCACAATTAGAAGATACCAACTGCAAATTCTCCACATCTCCTTTCCTAAATTTACACTCTCAAATCAGGCCAATGTTGCTCTTCTTGATCTTTTCATCTTTTCAAACTTGTTCAAGTTCCCAAAAATAACCCAAGGTTGGAGTTGAGCTTATATATTCTTGATTCACGAAAAAATAAAGTCTAACCCTCTTTATCAGTAGTTACCGGGCCAATTAATCTGTGCATGTTGAGGCTGTTGATAAACACCGGCTGTGGGTCCCACCATATCAACAGCTCCGGCCATGGTCTGGGACTGTTGTAGGAGTGGGTGAACACCTGCTGCTGTTGCTGCTTGTGCAGGGTGATAAATGCCGGTAAATGGGCCGTGGCCAGCCTGTGATGGAGCAAAAGTCATGTGCTGACCTTGAGGAGGAAGGTTGTAAAAGGGAGTTGACGGCAAGCTAGATATGTCTCGACCAGGAGGACCAGCAATCCAGACGGCTGAACCTTCACTCTGCAAAAAATTACATTTAAGGTCATTCAAAGTTCATGTCTCAGTGTAATCAATAATCATTTATATGACAAGCAAACCCCAAGCTCAGAACATTTTGTAAACATATAAGTGGTTCAGTTGAAAAAGCATAACACACATATATCAGTCGCCTACACAAAATAGCATCTCACTATCTTACCATGTACGTATAGAACAATCACATCATTGGAGTGACACGAAACTGTGCTCTTTATTTTGGGACTGTTTACTTGTGGCTGCAGTTTAGGGTGGCGCACCAAAGATTAAATTTTGTACTTTCTTTGGTCATGTAATGGAGCAAGCTTACAACATATCAAAAGATAAAAGTATACCCAAAAAAAAATAAAAAATAAAGCAAGAAGCAGAGAAAAAGATATAACTTATAAGACCAAGACCAGTGTCATTGTGAGTTTCTAGAAAATGAAATCAAAATGGAAGAGTTCTAGCAAAGATTAAATACAGAACTACTTGGCCATATTTTCACCCTACAACCACACTGCTACTACCTAGAAAAATCAGTATCATCACCCACAGCCACCACTACTCATTGTCAGCAGCTTCAGCCTTGCTGCCATGTTGACACTGCCTGATGATCCACTACCACCACTAGCACAAAGTAATATGTATCCACTACCATTTCCAGTAACAAAACAAGCCTCCTGGCACCATCCAGAGCACCCAAGATTGCACAACTACTAGCATCAGCTATCACAAAATGCCAATTTCAGGAACATCCACACAATGCCATCACCCTGTCACCTCCAGTAAGAATGTTCTAAACTCATCATGGCAAAGCATCAGGAATAAGGAAAGGCATATAATCGGAGCTTGAACACAAAGTATAAGGTAGAGTCACTGCTAACTCATGCTCTCTTTAGACACAAATAACACAAAATTGCTAGTAAGAAACCCTTCTAAAAATGATAACCAAAAGTAAAAAATATAATTAAATCACCATCGAACATATTAACCAAAAAATGAGGCGAACCTGCTGCCCAGTGTTGTAGACATTATTCTCCTTGAACTGAGATGTTGCGAGATCTTCGTTAGAAGCAGAGTTCCCAGCGGTTGCAGCAGCACTGGGATTATAACCAGCTGGAGAGGAGCTGTATGGTCCGTAACCACTTGGCACACCAATCTGGGTTGAGTTTCCACTGTTTGTTGCAGACTTGTATTGTGGGAGAGGATATTTGACCCCAGAGGCAGCTCCTGGTGGAGCTGTATATACACCGCCAGCTTGAGGTTGCTGAGGAAATCCACCATTGCTCAAGAATTGGTGGATCCCTGGGGATGGAACATAGAACGGGGAGAAGTAGTGGCCATATGGAATGCAATTTGGAGGATAAGGGGATATATGCAACCCAGCTGGTGGGCGGAAGACAGGGAGTGGTTGCTGAGTCACAGCTAAAGAACTTTGCATAAGACCAGCAGCTTGAGTCACCAGAGGAGTTGGACCCGACGCAGACAAAACTAAGTTTCCACCCTGAAACATGTGGTGTCACCAAGTCAAATGATAGAGCCAAGCATTAAGTAAAAATTATGTCACCAGCATTCTCCAAAAGATCCAATTAATGAATGCTAGTTCCTATAATATTAGGGGGGGGAAAAATGGTGCCACCTGGCAACATCAATCAAACAGAAAATTTCTCCTCCTTCAGTTAAAGTAAATCAAACAGGACATCAGAAGCTCACAAATACAATATAAGTGTTTCACAAAAGCAGCATCATTAGGAATAAGACAACTCCAGATAACAACCAGCCCTTACTACTTGAACAAGATAAGCACACCGAGAGGCAAGCCGAAGGCTTCTTATCACGTTTTGACTATATTCTTTCATTATAATTATCATCTTTTAAAAAAAAAAAAAAAAACAAAACAAAACAACACATACAGCATGTCAGCATCATCGTTTCACATATGACAATGCAAACTGCATGAACAAACATACCAATATCACACTGTCACCATCACTTTTCCAAATCAAGTGCATCATTAAAATGGATAGAGCTCACAAACGCCTATCTAGACCATCTGAAGGTGGAAGTAGCCCATTCCTCACACAAATTACAGTTCTAGCAGTTTGATTTTGAGATTTACTTAGCAGGTAACTAGTTACTGAACTTTTACCTATAATGGGTGAAATTGTTTTATCAAAGCACAAAACTTCTTATAAGTTGACTCCAACACAATTACAACCCATAATAACCTCTTCACATCTTACATGAAATAGATGGTAAAATTTTCCACAAAAACACCTCTGAGTTATGTGAGGGAATACTAACAAGACATCAGGGGCACATCTCTGAATGAATATGCATGAAATAAGGTCAGAGTTACCTCCGCCTTCCCTTACTCACCTCGCCTTCACTTTCTCCTTTCCAATCCTAGGAATACATCTCTTCCCAGAATTGAATATTTCCACATGTCTAAATGGAAAGTTAATTATATCAGTAAGGTCATATTCTCGCTAACTTCAGCATCAGCACAAGTTGATGACTGGTGAGCAGATGAGCACATGCACATCATATGCTCATGGAAAATTGTGGAAATATGCCAGTTGTACGAAGAATCAGCCAACAAATAAAAGAAAACTCTTCAACAACCAATTAGCACACACTAGCCAATCAATAAAGTAGTCACAAACTGCTATATTGATATGAATTATGAGCAGAATTTTATCTATGCAAACCTCTTGAGGCGACTGAGAATTTTGTGGCGGCAACACTGCAACATTCCCATTGTATTTGGTTGAAACTGCTGGTGTGGGGAAAGGAGAAACACGACCATCACTATCAGCACCTGATTGATAAAATTGGGCATAGTAACTTGTCGGATCAAATGGCTGCTGAACCTAGACACAGAAAGCATTGTATGACCAACAGTGATAAGTTTCAAAGCCGAAAAAATAATTCATAAAAATACTGCACAAAAGTTACCAATAGAAAATACTTGGTAATAATTTGATTGACTCATATAACATCGGAATCAATCATAATCATAAAACATGATACACATTAATCTTCTCAAAGTTTCACTTATTGCACATTGAAGGGTTCATATAATAAAACAAGTAAATTATCAGTATGATTAATTTAATTTACAGAGTGTAACACGAAAAGGAGAGTTGTAAAAAAGAGAGGTATGAATTCTTACTACAAAGCTTGGGAAGCGAGAAACATCACGTGCTTGAGACTCTGAGTTTTCAAATGCTGAAGCCTGACTACCTATAATTGGAGGCATAAAGCCATAATTGTAGTTAGGAGAAGTATGGACCACAGAATATTGATGGCCTCCAGACAATGCAGACTCCTGCTTGGATTCTTCAAACTCTTGAACCACACTGGAAGAAACATCTCCCTCGCCAGAAAAATTATTGTGTATATTCGAAGGTGACTGTGGATGTTCAGGATACGCTCCCTCCTCCTCTGCAGTTTCCAATGCATTTGGACTGCTGAAACCAACAGTATAACTTATAACTTGTATACGTAAAAAGGAAACGCTCTAAAGGCTAAGCTTATATGCTTATAGAAATCTAGTTAATGCACACAATACCATTTGTTTTCACCTAGTAATATTACATGTGGCAGTTTATTCTACAGTTATGTAAAATAGATAGAGAAATTTTTTTTGCTTCAGCATTTAGGTCCAAGAGTAATCAAAGCTGTCAAAACCAATATAAGTTCCATCGCATAAATATAATCCACCAAACTGAGAAAGACAGCCTTTCCAATGGCACACTGTATTAGCATTGAGATCACATATAGGCCAAAGATTACCACATATAAGAGGATTAATCAGTTCCGAATGACTTTGCTAAAGTATAATATTACTATTTCTTCAGGTTTTTTTTCCTTTCTACCTCCCTTATTTACTTACTTTTTTTGGAAATGGTTTACTACTATGATCACCAGTGAGCTTGCTGTTATTAGAAGGTTAATGATATTTCTCCTCCCTCTTAAACTTAACCTAACAGCGCGGAGAAGGGAGTGGGAGCCCCATGTTCTAGTAACACCAGGATATAGGCATTACAATACAAACTTAAGGGAAGTTGTGAATTGTGATTACAAACCTTGCAGCCTGTTCCTCCAAAGGTTCTTCAAGACCATGAGAAGTTTCAGACAGAGGCGTTGAACTTTTCTCGCTCTGCTGAGCACTCACAAAGCTCTGCTGAGCACTTACAAAGCTCGACGTTACACCAAAGCTAGCATCAAAACTTCCAAAACTTAACTTTGTTCTTTCAGATTCAGGGACGTGAATGTGGTTTGGAATTATGACATGTTGATGCTGTGGAAGATGTAACTCCTCCAGCTTTTTCTGCAGTTCTGAAGTTGCCTCTTCAGAATCAAGGACATTTACAGCAAGTGACTGAGCCCTGGCTTTGATGGAAATACTAGCAACATCAGAGGAAACACCTGTTCCAGACCCTTGAGCCACACCAGGGGCAGTCGGCTTTGGTTTCCACTCCTTATTAGATCCAACTGCGAGAGACAGAAAATCAGTGACCTACTAGAATACTAGCCATAAGCAAGTTTCCATTCCCTCTGGAAGAACAACAAAAAAATGAGACATCAGGCCAAGGAGCATTCACAACTTTTCATCAGGATTTACAATTTTTTGTGAATTCAGCTTCTTCCCAGTGCTCAACATCTTTCCCTAAGAGCCAGTAAGTTTTCCTAGCTGACCAGAATTCAGCAAACATACAATCCCTTATCACGCAACACATGATTATATTTACATTTTTTACTATAACTCCTTGAATAATAGTAAATAGTAATGCTCACCAGTGTGTCACTGACAAATGTGTATCAAACAAAACAACTATCTTTAAGAATTCAAGCTGAAGATCATAAAATTGACTCCTTCATTGCGGAATAATGAAATATACTGACAAAAGCAATGGAACAATGCACAGAAAGGGGATTTATAAAGCAATTTGCCCAGGTTTCCTTTGATTCTTGTGATTATCATTAGGCTACAAACATATCCATATTTGATGAAGTAAGCCGCAATGAGTACACAATAACATTTTTGATAACTAAAGGTCACATATCTCAATAAATGAATAATGAAGCATTACTTAAGAACAAAAGCACTTCATTTTACAACGCCAACAGTAACTAGCAACCATTAACAAGTACCATAACATTGACAAATAGAAAGTTGATTCCAACTTGTACCTTTTTGAGGACCAAATATTGCTTGGGAACGATTACTGTAATTAGAAGAAGGGCGACTGCCAGAAGAGCCACCATGGGTTGAGGAAGATGAAGGTTGAGAAGACTCAAGCATCGGAGTCTTCCCAACTCCCTGGAATCTGCTGCTTGGCATTTTCCCTTGCAAAGTGCCGCCAATTTCAGAAGCTGCAGCCAATAATTGCCACACCAATTTCAGTAGTCACAACACGAGATACAAACTGGTCAACCTGAAGAAAATTATCCTATGTCCTCACCAGAAGCTAATTTGGTTTCAGCAGGGACAACTGAGTTTTGTTCACCGGAAGTTCGATTGCTCCCCACTTCCCGTTTGATTGCACCAACAGCACCTGGGAGCCATGAATCACTAGTTGGAACCAGAACAGGATCCGAAGATGAGAAGCAAACTGCTGATGAAGATGATGAAGCCATCAACAATGAGGAGTTACTCGAATTTGCCACAGGCTCCCCACCCATATCCCCAGTACCAAATGCAATGCTGGGACTTTTATCTGCATCAACAGGCGGCAGTGCACTCTCCAACTTATTAATGCCAGTGGTGGATAAAATCCTTTCAGGTTGGTTTATACCATTTCCTGCTGCAAAATTGGTGGAGTGCACAACACCGGTGCTTTCAGAAGCTACAACAGTAGGACCATTGGCGACAATAGCAGCAGAGCTGGAAAAACAAACATATAAAAGTGCATATTATTGTTCATACTTCATACCGCACCACCTTTTACCAATATTTTTAACGCAACTACAAGAAGATATGGGAACTATATGGAATGACATTTGTAAATTCGCATTCACCTTGCTGACAGAGTCGCTTCTTTACTTTCTGTCTCTGGTGAGACTGGCAAAGGACCCACACTCCTTTCTGCACCAGAATTCCTGCCACCGCCACTGCCAGTATCTGAAAAGAGGTCACACGAAGGAATCAGCTTGGCTGCCATCATAGACAATAGTATACAACAAGTTTCTGCCTTCAACATCAGCCAACATTTGAATAGTATCCTTATACTATGACCCAAAATGTTTCAAGCAACAAAAGTTTCTAACAAATATAAAAAATGCAGAATGGTATCTACTGACATGTTACTTAAATGAGTCACACAAAGATACCACATGAATTAGATGGTGCTTGCCAAAGCAAAAGGCATAAATAAGCAAATAGACATCCTGGGAAAAAAAACTTTAAAGACTTCTGATTTCAAAGTATTTTATTACCATTTGAAGTGTGACGCGGTGAAAAATTAGCCCGACCACCCCTACTCCCCCGCACTTGAGTAGTAGCTCTCCAACGAGATTCTGCTGATTCTCGGTTGTTCAGATTCTGCACGGTAAATGTACGTAAATTCCAAAGCTCAAATGTGAACCAAAGGACAAACAAACAAACAGGTAATTCCATATTTTCCATGTCAATGTGAAAAGGCCACATTGTGAGATAATGATAAAATTAGATAAAGTTCTATCACACCAGGAAATCCCCCATAGATCCACCATATAGCACCCTGAATTCTCTCTTTGTAATTGAGTACAAAAAAATCAATCTGTTACCATATCCTTGGATCCTTAAAAATCCGCCAGAATTAACACAGGGCCAGCAAAAGAAAAGAAATAGAAGAGGTAGAAGGTCGCCCCTTCTACTGTGACATCTCCCAAATCACATATAAATGAGCTCGATTAAATTTAACTTATTTGTGAGTGATGATCTCGATTAATATCTTTATGAGCAACTCCACTGTTAACAATTACAAAAAATGGTTAAATTGAATTTATGTATTTATTTTAGAAAACACAATATTTCACTAATATTGGCCCACAAGCAGGAACAGCCAATATCTCCGTTCACATCTTCTAGTAAGGAAAATTGTTGCAAGTTGGTAAGGAGTGCAAGACAGCAAGTGCTCCTCAGTTTTTTCAATCGTGATCAGAACAACAAAACAAGATAGAATCATGCACCATTGAAAGTGAAAAGGTATTAACATAAGTTGCATACAACATAATCTCTTACCTCCTTCCTCTTGTCACGCTTCCTTTTGACCTCATGAAATGGATCTGTAAAACCATAGATAACTTATTTTCTAGGTTTAGAAAATAATTGAAAGAGAACAGTGGAAAAAGAAAAAAAAATGTATCATGTACTAACAAATTCCACAACAAAGTACAGGATTACAGAAAAAAATATGACAATTACACATTTGCACTAAGCTGTCGCGTGTCAGCAAATTTAAGGGGAAAGTTGTTGACTTCCTAAGACGCTTGTAATAACATCCTGTTTTCATTGGGGTTTCGGTGTTCTAGGATATAACGGGCTATTTAGCTCAGTCAATATATCAAATTTAATCAAATAAACAGATTTGCACATGTATTGTACACACCGCATATGAACAAATGATAAATACGCGCTTGAAAATGTTTGCACAGCACAAATGTATGTTCACAATACGAATGTTTGTGTTTCTCACCACCATCACGTGTTTCTCGAAGCTCCCAAACTAGCATGAGAGTCAACAAATTCAGAACAAAAATCAAAGCACCAGGTCTTGTTGAATTAGAATCAAAGTTATACAAATTCAGAACAAAAATCTCATAGTTCAGGGAAGCTAATACACAGAAAATCCCTAGTTCATGAAGTTGATGCAAAATGTGCTCATAGTACTAATTTCCGATTGTCCCTCTAGGTTATTCACAAGCAAGACTGGCTCTTGAAATAACATAACAGAGGGCTGTTGATGAAAACGAAAGCCAAGAATTACATCATCAGTAAAACCCATGACAGAGAGAGAGAGAGAGAAGAACCAACTCAATCCCCCACTTCCCCAACCACCAAAAGACAAAACTATAATCGAATCGAATCGGCCACTAAGAAAGCCAGAGACTCTGGACCAAGAGGATCGCAACAAAATCAAATCCACGAACCCAAAACATGAGCTGAAAACCACAAAAAGCCATACCCTGAAAGAGAAGCCTTTGAGCTGTCTCATTGGGATCCATGGAACATTCCTTGAGCATTGCATAAATCTCCTCCTCACTGTGATTTCCCGTGATCTCCTTTATGTTCTGGATCGTCTTCCTCACACTGTTTGGAATTTGAACCCTATACCCCCCACCGCTCATCTTCACTCAGCCGAATACCCCTACCCCACACACACGCACGAGTCTCTCTGTGTATATATTGAAAAAATATAATATTAAATATCGAAAAAAATAGTAGGAGAGAGCAGAAATGGAAGCTCAACAGATTGGATTGTATTTTTTTTTTTTTTTTTGGTTTTGACGGGTTTTTCTTCGAATTGATCTATCTATATGCGAACGCTTGAAAAGAAGAAGAAAAGAAGGGGAAGAGAGAGAGAAACAGAAACAGAGACAGAGAGACACTGGGAGGGGAGGGAGCAAAATGTAGTGTGTTTTTTGTTCGAGGGTTTCTTTGTTCTTTGGTTTTTATTTTATTTTATTTTTTTGGTGATGAGTGATGACTTACTTCGTAAGTTCGTAGGTAGTTTGGTGACTTCGTTTTAATTTCTGCATAATGCTTTTACTTGTACACAGTGTGTGTGGGCCCCTTGTTGTATTTCACGTAGGGATGACAACATTTTATTTTGTGGGAATGATCGAATTTATCTATTTATATAAAATCAAGTCTGAGCATAAGTTATATATCTAGAATTTGAATTTAAACAAAAAAATCCTATTTGAATCCAAACACATGAACTTTATCCAATTGAGTTGTCCGAATCTGAACCTATATTAGATTATTATTCGAATTTAAACAAATACGAATAAATATTTAGTAAATACGGGATGTTGTCCGACTCGAAACTAATCCGAAATTATTTATTGCCACCCCTAAAATTTTCGCATATGTAAAAAAAAACTTGTAATAAAATCATAGTTACATGCATGTGGTAATTTGAATTTATGTAGTTTGAGTTTTGTGGCTTTAAGTAATCAATTACTAGTCATATTTCCTAATAATGTTACACCTTTTGGGATTTAACTTTTGTAATCCATATGATTAGGTAAATAGAGCTTTGGTTTGACCCATTTCAGGCGGCAGTAAGGCCCAAATGTCTTGCCCATTTCTGGCCATTGCTACTACAATTACTTTGTTTTTAAGCAGGCAGGACAAAACGAATTAATGAGAATTACGAGTAACTCAGATAACACTTACATGTGTGGTATCTTATAGAGGTCTCGAGTTTGATCATCCCTTGTCCAAAGCAGAGCGAAGAAACTGTTTGGTGGGCTCCAAAGGAGGAGGTCACACTGAGAAAAATCCAATGGGCTCAGATTTTGGACTCAGGCCCACTAGAACTTGGCTGACAGGGGGGTTCAAATTCTTTTCTTCTTTTTTGAAAAACTGAAGAATAGACCGCCATTGCCTCAACGGCTCTCAACCTTCCCCAATTTGGTAACCCTAACTATAATCCGCTCGATCGCTTTCTGTCAATCTCTCTCGAATCACACAGTATATAGGCCATACTCTCCAATTATGTGCGATTTGGTGTTGATGTAAACCGTGGTGGCATGTTGCGAATCACAATCAAAACACAACGACGAGATAGATCATGCCGTAGACATCTTCCCATGCCGATGATCCCAAATAAGGAAGACAGCGTTGACGAGTGCAGTTTATACAACATTGAACGAGGTAAAACCATTAATCTTGAACTGAAAGTTCATTATAATAAGAGGTGTAGTGGCTCTTCTCTCATGGTTGGCTCGCCACTGTAGAAGAAAATATTGCCATAACCCCGATAAACCCTTTTACAAAGATTTTTTGGAGTCCGGCTGCGGCCCATTTGGATTCTCCATTGGCTATATATCTTCATGTCTTAAAGAGAAACCATTACCTGCTAACACTTGATAGAACTGCTAGTGCACTCAAAGGCACTCCTTTGATTGCAATGGATAGATTTAGACAAGAACTATTTCTACGTGGGAGACGGTTGCACACACTGTCCCATGATGGCCCAACAGAAAGTCTGAAGAGAAGGATTGCTGAATTGGGGAAGAAGGGGAGAAGGAAGAATCCGAAGAAGGATCAAGTATTTGTAGAGGTTCCAGAGCCAAAAACGTTTCTTGACACTGCAACCATGCCACTGATTCTTACTGCAGCAGGAATTGTACTCTTCGCCAAGCTTCTCATGATGGTACAATCAATTCAATTAGTTATTATTATTCTCATTATAACATTGGGCATTCCTGTGTCTTGATATTGTTTTTCTTCCTTTATTTGGAGGGAGTGGGAACTGGGTTGGAGGTTACGCTTGAAATTTGAAAGAAGAAACTGAAATAGCTGTCTCATATAACAAGAAGACCCTTCCGTGCTCATCCTCCCCTGGCCCATCTTGGTGCCAGGGTAGGATTCTTTGCTGCAAAAGCAAAACATACTAGTCCAGGGTTTGATAATGATAAGCATTGGAACCTATGTTATATCTTTGGTGCCGGGGTAACCTGATAGATGCCTGTATGTTATATCACATGATTCACATTGTCACAAGGTGCAGTATGAAGTGTGAATTCAACGAAACCTGCTGTTCTACTTTGCTCTGTCCTATGCAAAACCACAAATTGTATGTCAGTGGAAGGTTGCAACACTCCTGTTGTCTGATAATCTTAATCTATACTTGGTCATCGAGTGACTCTTTCTGAATCGTGAGAATGACTCATGATAATTCATGGTTGATTTGTTGAATCTAGAAGACTTCCATCCTTAGGGCTAATTAGGATTCCTGTAGGAAATAATAATTGAATTCTGAAGCCAGACACTGATACACCAATCAGGTTTGTGTTATTACTGGAACTTTCATGGCATGTCATGTAAATTATTTGCCTTCTTTCATGTTGAATTTGTCTGGCTGCTTCCTTGTGCAAATGAAGCGTAGAAGAAGCCAATTTTTTAGAGGTAGTCAGTAGACCTTTTGCTGTTTATTTTCATGATTTCGGAGGATAAGAAGACATCCTCTTGCCCGTTAGTTATTGATTTGAATATACCAGCTAAATTCCAAGATCAATCTTAATCTTGTGTGCTTGCAGTACGATGAATCAAGATCCCAAGAGTTGATTGAGCGCAAAATAAAAAATGCTCCAGCTGTTCAAGGATCAGTGAGGATGCTTACTCGAGAGGAGTGGGAGGAATTTCGAGAGATACGTCCAAGGACCCCTCTCGAGTCCAAGCTTACTCGTCCAAATGCAAAAGTTAGAACTGGAGAACCAGTGCACAAATGTTTTCCCCCACTTTATTTTGTTTGTCAATAACTTGCTGATCATTGATGACTCTTTGGAATAAACATATTTCGGCTGATATTTCTAGAAAATTATTTTTTGTTGTTTCTTTGTCTGCATCAAAGTGCCATGTATTTGGTTCCCTAAACGGTAGCCTTGTGTAAGTTACCTTTGACTCTCACGTTAAAAGGGTTGATGCATTTCTACATGATGCCCTACCACTGTATTCCAAAGTCACTGGGATGGTTGTTTCAAAAGTTAATCAATGGGAGCTTGCTGGGTAGCTAGAGCAGTTATGATTGATTATCATACTAGATGTTTTCTGCCATGAAAAAATAAATTTCTTCTCTCCTAGAAATTTATCTGTAGGATACTAATATGCCTTGTGCATTTGGTTCTGTCTGCAGGAGGATGTGAAGAATTGGACAATTGATGTTCTTACAGATGCATTCACCCGGGCTGAAGATACTGCTAGATGGGGACTAATGGAATTAACTAAATACACCCCAAAAACTAAAAAAAACTCCAATCTAATAAAACCCCAATTGACCCTACCACATCAAGCTTCCCCTCGTCCTCCTTCTTCCCCAAAACGTTCAAAAATCCCTCTTTTAAACCCTAAAACTCTCCAATGACCGGAACCCAACCGCACTGGCCGAGGATGCAAACCTGGAGAAGCAGAGATAGATTAGAACCACTTGCAGCAAATGATACATACTCTTGGAGAAGCAGAGACATATTAGAGCGGCTGTAACAGATGCACCCACTACCATTGAATTCCAATGGGAATCAATCAAATATGTCAGAGAATAAGAATTTGAGGATATTGGTTGTTGGGGGTGGGATTGGTGGGTTGGTTTTTTGCTATGGCGGCTAAATGGAAGGGATATGCAGTGGTGGTGTTTGAGAAGGATTTGAGTGTGATAAGGGGGAGGGGCAGTAGAGGGGCCCAATTCAGATACAGAGTAACGTATTGGCTGCTTTGGACTTTGGAGGCTATTGATACCCAGGTTGCTGAGGAAGTCTATGAGATTGGTTGCAAACTAGAAATTGCTACGGCTGAGGATGCAAACTACGACTGAGATCTGATTTTCCGGCTAGGGTTAAAGGGTGTAGATGGTATTTTTTAGAAAAAATTGAAATTGGGGTGTATATAAAAATGTTATGTTTTAGACTGTGGTTTATTTGGAATGGGATGAGCTTAGTTAAGTATGGGGTACAAATAGTCCTCATCTACTGCTAAACATGGGTCTCAATAGACAATATGGTCAAAGAGACCTCATTAGCCTTTCCTTCCATATCTATCATGATGAAATTACTTTTTAAAACAAATTTAGAGCATCCTCTTTGTAATACCTCTGTAAATGGGCCGTGGGCCTGGTGGGATAGGCCAAGACAATATTTGGCCACTACACACCCTGCAACTCTACTAGGGTCACATGTTATCCTGTAAGAGGTGAGAGGGGTCCAACACGAGATGTCTCAAGAGATGAGTGCTGGTGTGGTCGACTGCATTAGTTTTTGGATTATGCTGGGTTGAGAGAAACTAAGGCCTCTAAACTTACGATTAGTTTTGTTTTCATGAAAAAACTTTGCTGACTTTAGATATGCAGTTGCATTCTATTCAATAAACGAAGCACGATATCAAAAGCAGGAAGAAGACAACAACGATGGCCGTTAAAAGAATTTGTCCGGCCCATTGTACCGATGTGGCCCATTTGGAAACATAGGAAGCCCATTAACTGGAGCCCATATGAAGGGATAGGCCCATTTAGGCTCTCGACGGCTTTCCATTCATTCAATTCATGAATTCAAGTACCTATCCTGCGGGAGACGCTCACTCTGTTTTACTCTAGGAGTCTCGGACTGCTCTTGCTCTTGCATGGCCGTTACAGAATTCAATTCTATCCAGGAATGTTCATGACCAAGAAATCACCTAACCCTTTGAGGTAAACTTGTTAAGTCTCTGATAATGGATTCTGGTTTGCGAAACTAATTTAATTAGCTCTTCGATTTTCCTGTTCTTCTCGTCAGGCAAGGCTACCCAGAATCCGATAAAAGCACAAAATCTGGTTGTTCTTCTCGTCGCCGCCACCTGATCAACGACAGGTTGCTTTGCAGTCACTCTGGACGCCAACCACGCAATCTTGCTTCGCTTGGATTGTGGCTCCCATAGAGACATTCTCTTCGGTTGTATTGAGATTCAATTTACAGGAATGGAGGGATTAATTTCGGCTAGAGTGACACCTAGGGTTTCTTTTCAGGCTGTTCCGTCGCTCAATAACCGGCTTTGTCATCCACTCAAGAGGTCAATTCCTGCAACTGTAATGGACGTGGACAGAGGGCGTACCCTCTCTGTTCGCCCGATAAGAGCGCAACAGGTTTTCCTTTTTGTCTTTTCGTTTCGTTTTGAGATCAGAAAGAAAACGACGTTTTCGACGTTGTAACGTAATGTAGTTGTTGGATTTTATTGTAATTAGCTCACGGCTAATTTTATTCTTTATATATGAATAAGTTTGTTTTCCTATTATTTTTTTCGTGGCTCAATTTGCACTTGGAGATTGTCTATGAAGCTAGTTTCTGTGCCAATTATTTTATAGTTCTTGAATGTGCTGTTTTAGATGGAGATAGGAGTTTTCATTGAGAAGGGAAACTAATAGACCCTCTAATTTTATCATCATAGCCTGAAACCAAGGATGGGGCTGCTACCATATCCACCAAGAGGGAAGATCCAGCTGATGTCCTTAAAGTCAAGGACTGGGAAGTGGGGATGTTACAAGATGAAATTGCTGCTAGCCAGGGGATAAGAATAAGGAGAAGGCCACCAACAGGACCCCCACTTCACTATGTGGGACCCTTTGAGTTTCGGTTGCAGAATGAGGGCAACACCCCTCGTAACATACTTGAGGAGATCATATGGCACAAGGACAAGGAAGTCTCTCAGGTGGCTTTCTTATTTTGAGTTTTTAACTATTAAAGAAAGATATCTCTTGTCCTGTTTCGTTATGTGAAAAATCATATTTCTTTTCCCTTTTTTTTTGTTTCAGTTGAAAGAAAGAAGGCCTCTTTATTCGCTGAAGAAAGCTCTTGATGATGTTCCTCCGACAAGAGATTTCATTGGAGCTCTCAAGGCAGCCCATCAACGAACTGGGTTGCCTGGTTTGATTGCTGAAGTGAAGAAGGCCTCTCCTAGTAGAGGGATCCTGAGAGAGAATTTTGATCCAGTAATTTTTCGCTCCCCTGAATTTATTTCTCATTAATAGAGCATCGATTACAATTCCTAACCTAATCAGCTGATGTCTTGATATGGTTCAAAGAATAAAAGATCGGTATTTTTATTTTCCCTACCCTGCATATTCTTGTAATTTATTTCTGCAATTAGTTGCATTGATGCAGAAATCTTATAGGAAACAAAAGATTTGAAGCTGAAATGTGGAGACTCCGTTATCTTAATTATTAATAAAGGTACTCATTAAGTACAAAGCCGTGTTGTTCTTTTCCTCCCCCTTTTTTCACCGCCATGGTATAATCGTGCACCTGCTGAGATCAAGTTGACCATTTCACCCTTCGGTCCGCCTTTGAGACGACGCTTTTTTCGACTTTCTGGTGGCCTCTGAAAGTCTTGATGAAAGGAAAGCACCAATGAAGTCAGGGATTCATATCATTTACTTTTTCTGCTTGCTTATTTTTCAGCGATGAGAATTTCTCATGACAGGTTGAAATTGCAAAAGGCTATGAAAAAGGTGGAGCGGCATGTCTCAGCGTTTTGACGGACAAAAAGTACTTTCAGGTACTACAGTCTTTATCACTATATATTTGGATATTGAACAATCATTCATTAACTTCCTCTTACTTGACTTGATATTAACATCATAGGGAGGCTTTGAGAATTTGGAGGCGATAAGGGGTGCTGGAGTGAAGGTGTGCTTCTGGATAATTTTAGTTGTATATTGATGCTGGGTTACATGCTTATCTGTGATAATGACAATTTTCCCAATATGTCCAGTGTCCTCTACTCTGCAAAGAATTCATAGTAGATGCGTGGCAGATATACTACGCTCGAACTAAAGGTGCAGATGCAGTTCTTCTAATTGCTGCTGTTTTGCCTGATGTTGACATCAGATACATGACTAAGATCTGCAAGATGCTTGGAATGGCTGCACTCGTGGAGGTCTGAACAGTTATTATCTTTCATTGTTAGACTGTTAGTTAATATTGTATGCTTTAGTTAAGAACATGTCTGGATACCCATTTGCTTCAGTTCATGATACATTCCTCTTTTTGGAGCGAGATTGGCTTGACTAAGCTTTGAACATCTTAGGTGTCAAACCCTTGGTCATGCATTATTTTAGAACCTGAGTGACTTTGAACAACTTAAATAAGCTTTCATTTAAAAGTGAAGGTCTGAACTTCTGCATGGTCATAAAAACTGTTGGTTGGTTTACTAGTTTTTGACGATGGGTAGCTGTTAGTTCTTCTAATCTGAGGACCAACACAAAACTTTACCGCTGCAGTTTTATGATATGAAGCAACATAGCAGTTTTTGCTTGTGATTTGAAATGTTAAATGATCTGTTGTTGGCTTCTGTTATTGATTCCTAGGCGCACGATGAGAGGGAAATGAATCGTGTTCTCGGAATAGAGGGTATTGAGCTTATAGGCATCAACAACCGCAGCCTTGGTAACTTTTCAATATCTTACAGATGAGAATTTTGTGAAATTTATTACTCATTCTTTAAGCATTAACGCCATCTGCTTTCCAAATTTCAAGGCGATCAATTTTCTTAGAAACATATATTTCTCTATCACGATTTTAGTAAGCTAATGTTTTGTGCAGAAACATTTGAGGTTGATATTGGTAACACAAAGAAGCTCCTTGAAGGAGAGTCTGGTCAGAGGATTCGTGAAAAGAACATAATTGTAAGTGCCATATTACTAGTTGTATTCATATTCTACTCTTGATTGATAGAGGGAAATATCTTGAGTATGTTGGTGATACATTTCTTGTTGCCTCTGGAATTAGGTGGTTGGCGAATCTGGATTATTCACTCCTGATGACATTAACTACGTACAAGAAGCCGGTGTAAAAGCCGTAAGCTCCTTAACTGATAAGATTCATTGCTTCCAGATGTGAAGTTGTTCTGCTCCTATTTTACAGCACATATATTTTATGACACTTCTAGGATGCAAAAAGTTGTTTCACTGCTTAGTCATGCAGATTTTGGGCATATATATCACACATGCTCTGAAAACCAATTCCCAATGAACAGATTTTTTTTGTTCTTTTGCTAGTCAGATGACCAATCCGTATCGTCTTTCTGCAGGTTTTGGTTGGGGAGTCAATTGTGAAACAAGATGATCCTGCAAAGGGTATAACTGGACTTTTTGGCAGAGACATTTCCTTGTGAACTCAACTTGGGAAATTTTGTGTGATCTACTGCCCCTGTAACATCTCCCCCCTCTGTACCTGCACTGTCCTTCCTTTCCTTTGAGTAGCATATCTCCAAATATGTAATAAAATGACTGTTTTTTGTGAAACAAGAGTGCAACTAAATGGAGACTTTGATTATATATATAGCAACTAAATTACATTATAATAATGTATGATCTGCAACGCATTCAAAGGGTGTTGAAATTATTTTATTTTATTTTATTTTTTTGGGAAGTTAGAATCATGCTTAATCTTATCCATCCAAACAGGCCTTAATAAAGAGAAACCCCCACGTGGTTTATGTAAGGGAAAAAGGGTTCAAATTCTTCTCTTGAGGAAAAAAAAACCAGAAAAGCTGTTTCACACGAAGCGCCTTTTTTTATCTATGATCGCTCACACTCCTTTTTTTATCTATACGGGAAACCGCTACGGTAATTTCGTAGTGGGTTCTCTCCTTTAAAACCTCAATCGGCACTCCAAATTCGGCCCCGGTGACTCTTTTCGATGGATTACGAAGTGGAATTCCGCTCCTATACGGACAATGCATGGTACAGCGTGCGGCTTGTATTCGAAGGAGAGAAACTCACCGTCAAGTACAGAAACTTCTCCGACGATCAAGACGACGTTTTCGAGCCTGGAGGCTTCAATTCTCTTGAGGAATTGGAGGAGTTCCAAGGGCGATTCCGGCCGGTGTCTCCGCAACTGCAGGACAGTGAGTGTCACAAGGTGGTCAAAGGCATGGTTGTCTGCGCCGCCTACACGTTCAACCCCAATGATGTCCGTTTCTACGACGCCATCGTCGATGAGGTACTTATTTGTTTGACGGGTTGGATTGAAAAAGTAGTAATCTGTTTTGGTTATATACAATTACATGCACGTATACAATAATACAAATGTGGTATAAAAATGGATTGGAATATCAAAATAGAAGAGGGCTAGAATTTTTGTTTTAAAAATTGGATAATGAAATGCATGGTCATTACAGAATACAGCTGAGATTGCTTTCCCTATAAATTTATGTCTCTCATATAGATTCCTTGCAAAATAGGTAGTTCCTCGGAAGCATTCTTTTGAAAATGGAGGAGAGGAATGCCGCTGTACTTTCATTCTTTTGTGGCAATCTGCTGGTTGTTTGAGCTCTAACAATATTGAAAGCATGTGCTTGATCCAGCAGAATGCACAACTCAACCCTATGGTGTCCTCCTTTCTGGAAATAGCGAGGAAGAAATATGGATTTGTCTCTCACATGGACAACCCCATTAGAGTTAGTAGCTCACCTCTCAAACGCAAGTCAACTTTTGCAGAACGGTTGCAGCAGGTAAATTAATTTGTCTCTTAACAATTTACCCAAGTTTATTTTGGTATATAATGTTTGCTCTGCTCTTATTACAATACTCTCTTTTTTCTTGCTGGTTCATAGGGAAAAAAGTGTGCCAAGCGGTCTCCGAGCAAAATTCATCCATCAAAAGATTTACCCTTAGGTTTTATCGCTAAAGAAACACAAGGTGATTGTCCTTCCAAGAAAAAACAAAGAATTTTCTTCAAATCTAAATTTGAGGGAGGCCTAAACGTGCTGCTGAACTGGTTTCTTTTTAGCTCTTTAAGAGAGGGGGAAGGAGTTTGTCGATATCCTCTTCTAAACCACTAGGATGTTAAGTTTTCTGTTATTGCACTCTCTCTGTCATCCTTACATGTTTGCCGTGTCTTGAACTTTATTTCATTGTACTAGAGAATTTAATGACAGTATAAGTTTATAACTATTGTTTGTTGCATGATGTTCATCTATAATATCATCTGCTTTCGTTATGCATTTGTATTCTACTCTGGTATCATAGATGGTTTACAAACTAGTTCCATTTTTATTGTCCCTTGAAGATTCTTGGAAGACGGGGAAGATTGGCAATCACTACGAAAGGATTGAACAAGATGCAGATATTGGGGGGTGTAATAGATGTCATGTAGTTTTGATCAACAATTTAGATAAAGAATTATCTCCATCAACAATTATGGAGTTCATACACAAACAAACTTTGGTCTCAATCTATGCACATGTTTTGCCAAGTTCATTGTCAGAGACATTTACAAGTGCATTAATTGTGTCTGATTGCAAGGAGAATCTTGAGAAGTTGTGTGAATTTTTGGAGAGCCCCGACCATATTATAACGTCTGCTAGAGGAAGGTATGTCAAGTTTAAGAATTCCATGTGGGTTTCTGACTAAGAGCATCGACGGGTTCATTAATATTGCTTGTTTATAAATTGTTCAGAAGTTGTGCTTTGTTGAAGTATTACACCAGTTGTTATTTGTGAAATAAGCAGTCATCACTTGATACAATGTGTGCAGGCCGTGGGTGGTAACTCAAAAATTCTCTTGGCATGACGCATGTCGGATGTCTCATGAGAAATTGATGTTTAAATCTCAGACAAGTTTCCTTTAACTGCATTGATTCAGTTTTTTGGGAATTTTGGGTTGAATCCTTGAAGGTGTTTCTTATCAATTACAAAGGTTGTGGATGCTATTCAAGGCAACAGGATGATAATGGCTCAGAGTACCACCTCATGGCTTTTATGGATGATAATGGCTCAGAGTACCACCTCATTGCTTTTATGGATTGCTATAATTCCTTCTTGATCGGAAAATCCTCCCCTGCCCCCACATCACACACCCTAACACTGCTCCAAATCAAAAATGAAGATGGAGTCATTTTTCGGAGATAATGTTTATTTGTCTGCCATAACTTAATTTGATGTTGAATTAGCTAACATGAACACTCAGATCTTAATGATATGGTAGAAAACTTATCTTTTCATTTGCTTCATGCAGAACAAAATACCAAATAGAATTGGTGGGATTGGTAATGAACTACAGGTTGTCCATTCTGGAACCGGGAAATACAGGACTGCAAAGGAGCTGAGGGATTTATTCATGGAGTTTGCTAATCATCAACAGCAATTGCACAAGAGGCTAGCTGCTGCGGAGGCAGAGATCTCGCGACGATCAGTTTAGAGTATAGAAGTGGACGACTAGATTGTGCTTAGAGTGTTTCTTTTGATCGTTTGACATATCTCTCTTGTTATGGTTATATATTTCTGAAGTCGAAACTTTTTGATCGACTTTGTTACGTAACGTTGACATAGGAAAATTCTCAATATTCAGATATGCTATGTATATGTTAATTTTTTTTTTTTTCATTCTCCTTGTGGTTGTCTGTGGATATTTAGAGATTTATGACAGCTCTTGGGTATCTAGAGATTTTATGATTTTTTTGAACTTCCCATTTGAGTACACATTTAGTGGTTCCCTTGCTCCTTTCCTAATAGGCTAAACAGGAAAGATTTCTCTCTACTCACGAGTTGTCTAGCTGAGATGGCATATACTTCCTCCAGGTACGATTTTTTACTATAATATTTGAAGTTTTACTTGCTTATATTACAGACCTTGACTAGGAAGAGGAATAATATGTTTGAAGAATAAAGACAGCACATACACACAGATATAGAATCAAATTTGAACATGATCCTACTGTTGTTAATTATAGAATCAAATTTGGAAGAGATTTTTTCTTCTGTTGTTGCAATTACTTGCCTCTGGGTTATGTACGTAGGGATGGTGGAGTTTCTAATATAGGCTATTCTTGGTTCAAGGAGGTACAGTCGGCCATCATACCATCCTTCATCCATATTTTTTTATTGTTCATTCATTTTTACTGGTTTTGGGTACTTGAGTGTAACAGTTATATTTCTTTTTATTCTAACTGTTGCACATAGAAACTGAATTATTTAGCCATCAGCATAACCTGAAACTAGGAACATGCAAACTCTAAAACAAAGCTTAAAACTGCCATTTTTGTGTTTTCAGTTCCTCTCTTGAGTAATTAAATTGCATTTCTATCATCAGTTTACAAAACGAAATTCATGTCTGTCTTAATACAACCTCAGAATTTTTGTATTAGAAAAAGGACAAGAATTTTGGACGGGTCTGTTTGTTTTTGTTTGGAATTGTAGAGATGATTGTCCGATCTGTAATTGGTTATGTAGTAATTGTAGTTATGGTGATTTTGTGGAGGCTGCAAGGATCGGCTGGGTTTACATTTGATATAGACGGGGAAGAGGAGGAATGTTTTTCTCATAGTGTACAATATGAGGGTGACATTGTTCATGTCTCTTTTGTTGTGATTTCTGTCCACCCTTCTTCACATATTGGCAATAATGGTGTTGATCTTGTGGTATGTAAAATTTCTCTCTTTCATATGTTATTGTTATTGTGCTCCTTTCACAGCTCTCGCATTTCATGCTAATTTGGTGGTGTGCTTGGATTATCAGATAAAGGGACCGTTGGGAGAACAAATTCATGATTTTCGCGACAAGACGAGCGGTAAGTTTGAGTTCACTGCCCAGAAGAGAGGGATTTATCGCTTCTGTTTCAGTAACAAGTCTCCCTATCATGAAACCATCAATTTCGATCTTCGTGTCAGTCACTTCTCATTGTTCTACGAGCATGCAAAAGAAGGTGAGAGGGGGAGTTGCATTTCCTTATGTCCTACCCTTTTTTACTGTTTTCCCGAAAATACTAAGGATCCAGTGGTTTTTTTGTCCAGTTGTCTCAAACGTTGAGATGGATGTACATGATCCTTATGAAATCGTGGTCTCACATGATCCATATGAGATTGTGTACATCCATCCCAGCATTTCGGTTAGCGGGGAGATCCATAAGACAGACAGTTATTGTTTTCCTGATGCACATATCTCAAACTCAAGAATGATGATGAATTCTTGTTTTTACAGAGCATTTTGCCCCTTTATTGGAGCACTTAGCAAAGTTAGAGGAAGCTATTTACACTATTCATTTTGTACAGCATTGGATAGAGCTTAAAACTGACCGCCAGAAAATAGGTATATTTCCCTCTGCCTATTTTTTTTTTGCTAGGCAAAAATGTATGTTATGTTTTCATAATCCTGGAATATAACTGTCGCAGTGAATGATAACATGAGCCGGAGAGTGATCCATAAAGCAATGCTTGAATCAGCTGCACTCCTTGGCACTAGTATCCTTCAGGTCTACCTGCTGCGACGCTTGTTCGAGCGGAAATTGGGAACATCCAGGGTATAAGATCTGTAGTTGTTTGGGATAATCTTTCAATCTGGAAAACTCCTGTTTCAGGAGAGTAACTAACAATTCCCACTAGATGTGAAAAAAGAAAATTTTGTATTGATTCTGAATACAGGAAGAAAGTGATTCAGAACCATCTGATTAGCACTATCAGGTAACAACAGCATGCAGATACACACAAGAAAATAATGCCCACTAAGAAAACAAAATGGGAAAAAAGAAAAAGAAAAAAAGAGGACAAAATTATGGTGTCCACTGGGTAAAATATAAATCAGCAAAGCCCCCACCAGTATATTTAAAAAAACGTTGTCCTTTGTCCGTATACTTTAGCAGGCCCATTACATCACAAAAGAATAAGTTACAACAAACAGATTCCAGCAGGTCCCATCATAGCTTCTGAATACAGCTCCAGTCTTCTGGATTACATGTTGGGATTGGGCATAGATACATAGGACCTTCCACTGAAAACTCTTAGAAGGTAACCACTGCCTCATTATTCTGCATGACCAGTTTAAATGCAGCACAACCATTTTTTCTGCAGATAATGGCATTTGAAATTTTCAAAATAGAGTGAGGTTAGCATCCTTGTTAAGTTAATGATGTAGTCTCAACTCAAAGGCTACAAACTACTATCATTTTGGTAAATATGAATGTTGAGCTCTTTTGGCCAGTAAAGAGGCCATGAGGACACGAGCTTTCAAAGTAAAAATAAATAGACCCTGTAAAAATTGGCAATGCAAAACTCTAACTCAAGAATGAACTTCGACTATAAAATTAAGTCTCACGAAAAAAAGAAAAAACCACATATTTTCATCACCTAGAACAACCACCCCCCCCCCCCCCCCCCCCCCCCCCAAAGAATAGAACAAAAATCAGCCAACAGGAGACTATTCCATTAAATACAAAATTCAGAATAATAATGAACAAATTCCCCTCCTCCTTTTCTCCCTTCTTAAAAATGTATGACAACTAAGTAACTAACTCACAGGACACAGGTAGATGGTGGTGTTGCATTCAGTCAAACTCAGAGATGCAAAATTGCAAACAATGAAAGGTACGAGGAAAGTACAACTTACAGACTGAGGCTTTTCAAGAACACCCTCATTCTTTAATGGGGGGTCATTTCTTGCTGGAGAGTCAGGCTTGCCGCCCGTCTTTTTCTCATTCCTGACCTTGTTGAAGATGACCGTGAATCCCTCAGCCGATGCTGGGTCATTGACATCCCATTCACCAAACTTGGGCAATGATCGACCCTTGTCCTGTAAATGTTGAAAATTTCCATGAAGGATCAGTCATCTCAGGAGAAAACTGCTGCCATTCCAAATACTTGTAGAAATTGAGTAATGAGTAATCATTTTAAGAGCCAAAACCCTGAACCGTGATGTTCAATGTTGAAGCAAAGGCACGAGTCATAGATGCACAAGACAATGAAATGAACAGATCTAGTTTTTATGTCCAAATTTACAATGGCTAATAAATACTATCGAGAAAATATTCACTAACTAGAAAATGTAGCATTTAACATTAACCAGAACGAAGATAATACCATTCAGTATCACTACAGTTTATCTAACCAGTCTATATCATACTCATTGCTTCATATCGGGGCAAAAGGTCCACTCATAATTTGAGGGTGAGGGTCCTGTATAAGTTGAAACCAGCGTTGAACTACAATCATATCCAATTGACATGGAAATAATCTCAAAATCATACCAAGTTATAATTCATAAATGCTGACCACTTCTGGAGTTTCGACACAAAAGAAGACAACAAAGCATTAATAGAAACATTCCTTAACTGAAATGGAATTCAACAAATATTCCATAATAGCTGAATTTGAATCTAATAGTTTTCTACAAGAGAAGAAAAAGAGAAGAGCAAAGGCTAACAGCTTCCCAATATTCATATATCTCCAGCATCTCAACTGAGCAGACTTGCAACATTATTAAAAGTTAGAACACATTCAGAAACAAGCAAACTGGCCAAGCTTCCCACCAGTAACATTTACATTCTGGAAAGACTGACATAGAAGAAGCAAAATAAAATCAATTTTCTTAAAAGGAAATTACTGGATTAACCCAGTTTCTTCGATAGAATCCGCAAGAAGTATAATTAGGCAACATAAGAAAATCCACAAAAGTTGCAACCTCGAATGGACCAACGATAGACTGTCACACCCTAAAAACTAAGAAACAGCTATTGAAGGCAATATCATGTGAAGAAGAAAAAAAGAGAACCCGAATTCGAAATGAGAAAAACAAAGGCCGAAATTCATCAACAGAAATCAGATGCAGCGCATGAGGAAAGTAAAATCAATTCGACAATCTAAGCTAAAAAAAACCACATAAGAACACAAGAAGAGAATGCAAAAAAAAAAAAAAACTGGCGGGTAAATAATGAAGATGCTCGTACCGCCATGATCGTCAGAGAGAGATTTAGGAGAAGAATGAAATTCAGCTGTTGGCGTTGAAGGTAGATGGAAAATGGTTACTTTGAGCAAGAGGAAGAGATAGAGATATGTGGGCCAATGGGCCAAGACATGCCATGTTTGTTTATTCAGACTGACAGAGAGATATGTGGATTGGGAGGAGGGCCCACTTCACGGGTAAATAATGAAGATGCTCGAACCATTTTTATTTTATTTTATTTTATTTTAGTCTTTTTTTTTATTAACGATTGGTACGTGTAAACATGGTTCCAATGCGCTCCGTCCTATCTTAAGCATCGTATACTCTCACGAACGCTCTACCCCCCCAAAACACGCACACACAAAAGTCTAAGAATGTCAAACGGGCACAAAGTCGGTCTTAAGAATGAGAGGTGAAAAGTTAGCAATGATGGAGTAGATATGCGCCCTTCTTCTTCTTCTTCTTTTTCTTTTTCTTGTTCCATTGCATGCGAATTTTACCATGAATTTCCACGACTTTTCTACTCTTGCACTATTGATTCTCTTACAACCACACCCTCACCCTCACCCTGCCAATTTTCCAACCGATGTTCATCAGACCAGACCAGGACTTCAATAGCGAAAGTTCCCAGTAAAGTCATTTTGGAGGACCCGGACCCGGACCCGGACCCGGACACCCATTAGTCGTCGATCGTCAGCATTGGAATTGCCTTCGCTTTTCCCTTCTTCCGTATATCAACTGTTCGTACTTATAACGGTAAACTAATACAAAATTCCAGATTGCTGTACTCTATTCCTTTTGATTTCTCATGTACTGGAATCTATATATAGCCTGCGCAGATTAAGAATCCCCAACCTTTATTTTTTACTTGTTCTCTCATATTCCTCTCTAATTTCGAAGAGGCCTTGTGTTGCTGCTTCATCGTTCCCTTGCTTTGGTGTCTCTCGAAGAGGTATACCAACAAACCCTGAATCTATGTCATTATCTCTTCTTTTTCTTTTTTTCATTGCTATGTGGTGTGTATGTATATGCTGTTGAGTTGCAACATGCCTAAGATTTTCAGTTGGAATTCATGATATGCGGTATTCATAATTACCCACCTCCTTTGTGTCATCAAGCTCTTTTGTCTACGATACTTGTTTTGTATTCAATATTTTAGTTTGTTACTTCAGGTATCAATCACAGAACTCCATTCTTGATCAGAAAAGAGCCAGTTTCATGAGCTCACGGTCAGTGCAGGAGCAGATAGCACCTGAAAATGAAGTTCTACAGTCTGGATTGCTTAGTGCGGTTGATGATTTGTACGGGGGAGTTATGGTGGATATGAAGGAACACATGGATGCTACTGTCTTTGTTCCCTTACTTAGGGCTTCATTATCATATTGGAGGGAACAGGTAATTCGTTTGATCGCTTTTGTACTTATATGATCAAGAATCAAGACTTATGCAATTCAAATATTTTCAATTGTTTCAAAACTTTTCTTCAGGGAAAGAGGGGTATTTGGATCCAATTGCCTATTCGACTTGTGCATCTTGCTGAGCCTGCTGTCAAGGTAAAACCATAAAACATATCTTGGACGTAATGGACAAGCCTAGGCTAGCTCATGGAGATAATTCTAAATCAAGTCGTAGTTTTTGGTTGAATAGCGTTTTTGTAAATCTAAATTGGGCTGTATTTCTATTCATTTGCATGTTAACTGATTTATCTAGTCCTTTGGTTTCGACACCACAGCTCATTCCTGTTAATTCTGCAGGAAGGCTTTAGATTCCACCATGCTGAACCAGATTACTTAATGCTTGTGTGTTGGATTTCTGAAACTACTGATTCGCTGCCCGCAAATGCTTCTCATAGTGTGGGAATAGGTGCTTTTGTCATGAATAGTAAGCGAGAGGTATTGTTTTCGAAGTTCATTAATATTCTGGCTTTCTCTATTCATTACAGTGCAAATTTTACTTTTGCATCAGACAGAGATCTTATGGGTAACAAAAAAATTTGTAATCTTGATCTTCGTAACATATCAGCTTTATGTGGATGGTACTGCTTAACAAGAGCTCTTTGTGTATGCTAAAGTTGAAAAGTGAATATTTTAAGCAAATTTTAAGTGAACTAGAATGGTACCAATTAGGCTTGGGCAGAGGATGAGTTTGGTATTAACATGGTGCCTTGATGTCCGTGGTTTTAACTGATGGAAGTGACATGTTTCCTCTGTTAGGTGCTCGTAGTCCAGGAGAAGGGTGACAAATTTAAAGGCACGGGAGTTTGGAAGTTCCCTACCGGGGTTGTGGATGAGGTGAGCAAACCGTTTCTATAGTGTGGGTTGATATATCACATTGTGATTTGTGACCCAATATTTCTGATCCACAGGGTGAGGATATATGTAAAGCTGCAGTTAGAGAAGTTAAAGAAGAGACTGGAGTAAGTAGTGTGGCTACAATAATTATACTAAAAAGTGTCGAACTTTAGGTATTTTCATTCCTTTAAGCGCCACTATTCATCTGAAAGTAAAACCTTTTGGCTTTGTTTTGCTTCAGGTTGATACAGAATTTGTGGAAGTTTTAGCATTCAGGTAAGAAGCTTGCTTTGTAATAACTCTCCTATTCTTGATCTCTAGTTATTTGTGGTTAACTGGGTTATTTATTTTCTTGTGAAACTACGTTTCAAAAAAGGGAAAAAAATTTCTGTGCTTAATATGCAGAGTAGCATATTTCAGATACAATTTTTTTTGCTTATATTTATCACTATAATTTGTTTACACAGGCAAAGTCATCGGTCATTCTTTTGCAAATCGAATTTGTTTTTCGTTTGCATGTTACAGCCCCATTCCTCTCATATTCAGAAGCAAATTTCAGAGCTTGAGGCTGCGCAGGTAAATCCTTCTAAACGATCTAGGAGAAGTGTTACTTTTCATGAAATTGAATCAGCTCCTCGACTGCTTAAAAACAGTGCATGAATAATTGATACAAGAAATGTCGTTAAACCAGTTGATTTTCTTTCCCACTACCATAACCTGGGTTTCTTTTTACATCTCTGAGTGTTCAAAGATTATATGTTGATTATTTGTAAGCGTTCTACATTGAACAAGGAATGCAATAATGCGCTGACAAATGCATGACATGAGTCTTATTGTGTTTTTGTGTTTTATGGTTGTAGTGGATGCCGTTTGAGGAGTATGCAGCGCAACCTTTTGTCCGAGACCATAAGCTCTTCAATTACATTGCCAAGATATGCTTGGCTAAATCAGAGAAAGGGTATTCTGGTTTTTCAACAGTGTCTACAACCACATCTTCCGGTAAAACGACATACTTGTATGTTAACAACCAGGATTTGAAGCAGCTATGAAAATGACATCATATTCTTTCTTGTAAGCGCAATAATGAGAATATGTATGCCTCTGTATATGTTCTATTCCATTTACATTGTTTTGATGTAATTGTAGTTGCCAAATAATAATAAAAAGTAATTTTTTAAAGTTGATTTACGCGGCCCTCTCCCAGTGCATATGAGCCTAAACTCAGGTAAATTGGGCCAGGTATATGCTTTGTGCACTGAATGAGACTCTTCATCCCTCAAAAGACAAAGAAACCACAAGAGTCATGTGAGCACCTTTCCCCATCTCCATGCAATCAGCTGCCTTGATGGAGAATCTGTCAAACACTTGATCCATGATTTCAGCTCCAAAATGGCTTGATAGAAGGGATTCTCCCACAGCTCTGATACTATCCGCAACGTGCTTGCCTTTCGCATACTTATCCAGAACCAATCCATTATAAAAGTCACCTTCCCAACTCAGTACAAATTTATCTAGCTTCTGTATCTTAAATGATCCTTGGTTTTCAATATTGCTCCTTAGTTCCTCCATTATTGAATTTACGAAATAAACCCTTACTTAGCTCAGCGTGTGTCAATGTCACCCTGTGTTATTTCATTTGGTCTCGAGTTTATCAGTCAATTATCCAATAGTTAGTTGAGTGGGTTGCACATAAAAATAAAAAAATAAAAAAAGAGTTTTGTATTATTTCGTTTTCATGAATACATAAATATGAAGAAAAAAATTACGATGCAAGGGTTGAAAATTTCGTTTGGGATATTCATCAATTAGTTGCTTACATGTTCACTGCATCGTCTCTTATTGGGTGAATTATGATATTTAACGTTAGTCGGTCGATCAATTGTAAATGATTTTTCCATTTTTTTCCTAATTAGAACAACAAGAACCAACCAACATTCCAATGGGGCATTTAGTTAACATATTGAGAGGGAATGAGGGTTGACAAATATGTTCTCACAAATGTAAGCTGGAAAATCAACCAAATCATGCCAATCTCTCATAATCTTCAATGATTTTGCATTTAAGATATTGTCCGTTCTAAGATATCTCAACGAAAATACCTAACCCATAAAGCCAAAGTGTCACCAATAAATGGTATCTATCTATATATAAAAGTGCGTGGTTTTCTCGCCACGAGGTGGCGAGTTGTATATTTTTTTGTACTCTCGCGTCTTGCGTTTTTTTCCCCCCTGTCAGTTTGCGTGTGTAATTGGTTTTGTGGGTGACTTATTCATGAAGTTTTTAATCTTTTACACGTCTCTCTCTCCCAAATCGTCGACGAAAATTGCACAGCCAAAAACCTTTCCCTTCCTTCACAGGCCGAATGATTCTGGCACCAATACCGCTGCGGACGGAAATCTGTAAAGATCTTACTCTACTCCCTTCTTTGACTCCTCGGCACCCTCTAACCTTCATTGCCTCACTCAGTTTCATCTCTAGATCTCGAGAGTCAAGACTCCCAAACAGAGAAGAACAACAGTTCAGCAGGTCACGATTCCCCTAATTCTTCTTCTGCTACTGCTAAACGCTCTGACTCTGATCCCTCTGCGTTATCCAAGTTAAGCGATCTGTTTGATATTGTGGTTTGTGTTATAATTTATTTTTCTTCTCTTCTTTGTGGTGTTCGTTATTCTGGGTTGCATTCCATGTGTTTTGATCTGTTCAATTTCTTTCCCGCACCGCTATCTTTTTTCATCGTCTTTCTTTCCCATGTTGTTGGTCTTATTCTCAGGTGTATTTTCTGTCTTGAATGTGTTCGATTTCTTTCCCCTGCAGCTATTTTTGGTGGTATTATTTGGAATGTTGTGTTGCCCGATTTTCATTGTTTGAGTGTGGGACGCATCTGTATTTCTTCTCTGTTTGGTTGTTTCTAGGGATTGTGTGTTTATGACTATCTTTTGTTCTCCTGGTATCCAATGATTTCCTCTGTTTATTTTTATTATTTCCTCTGGCATTTTCCTTCGTTCTTCCTTGCCTTGGTGTTTGGTTTGAGCTGTGGTTGTGGGTTTGATTAGTTGTCTTCTATTTGCTTTTTTAGATTCTTGATTTAATGTCCTGGTTAGTTTAGTGTTGTCCATGTCTGAGCCTGGTTTTTTTCAAGATGTGGTGTTTATCTTCTATTGTTTGGTGTTTCTGATTGGGAGGAGTCTCATGGGGTTTGTCCTCTTTTTTTTTCGTCTTCTTTGTTGTCTTCTGTTCTGTTGTGGGATCGTAATAGGTGTTTTTGCTTCTTTGTTAATTTTTCTATGGCCATGTATTTATAATTTGCTTTTGTTGTTCTGGTATTCAATCGCTCCGTGTATTTATTTTTGATTGTTGGTTTATTGTTTGGCTTATGTTTTGGTGTTTTCTTCTTGCAGTGATTTAAACTGGCAGACTAGATCTGCCACCCTAACATATCTGGAAACTTTTATCTTTAGAATCTACTTTTTTCTGTCTTTACAATTTATCTTTGGCGTCTAAACCCCTCAATGAATGAGGTGATTACTTCTAGCATAACTATCATTATACGTTCGTATGGCTGCATACTGAAAAAACTTGATTGTTCGATGTTTTGGTAAATTTGGAGTCAGGTATGAAATATCATGTACGTTTTGTTTTGGATTATTTTTTTTGCATGTATATCCAGGTTTTATTTTTTTGTTTTTTTGTTTTAACTCAAATAATTGTTGTTTCTCTTCATACTTACATTGCTTTCTTTATTTTTTTATTATTACTTTATTATTTTTCATCTTTGTTTTTATGCCATTCTAATACGGTGTTTTCTTAGACCGGCCGTTTCCATAAATAGATTTCGTGCCTTTGGTTATTGGTGATGGTGTTTATGTAAGTTGCATCTCATATTTTTTGTACGTTATTTAATATCCATGTTTTAATTGTGTTTTTCTTTTTTTACCAGTTTCTTTGTTGTTTATCTTCATACTTACATTCTTTCATCATTTTTGATAGTTACTTTATCTTTCTTATCTTTGTTTTCTCATCCAGGTTTTTTTACTGTGTTTATGTCCGTTTTAATGGGGTGTTTTCTTAGACGGGCCGTTTCCGTGAATAGATTTCGTGCATTTGGTTATTGGTGTTGGTATTTATGTAAGTTGCATCTCATATTTTTTGTACGTTATTTAATATCCATGTTTTAATTGTGTTTTTCTTTACCAATTTCTTTGTTGTTTATCTTCATACTTACATTCTTTCATCATTTTTTATAATTACTTGATCTTTCTTATCTTTGTTTTCTCATCCAGGTTTTCTAATCGTGTTTATGTCCGTTTTAATGGGGTGTTTTCATAGACGGGCCGTTTCCGTGAATAGATTTCGTGCCTTTGGTTATTGGTGATGGTGTTTATGTAAGTTGCATCTCATATTTTTTATACGTTATTTAATATCCATGTTTTAATTGTGTTTTTCTTTTTTTACCAGTTTCTTTGTTGTTTATCTTCATACTTACATTCTTTCATCATTTTTGATAATTACTTTATCTTTCTTATCTTTGTTTTCACATCCAGGTTTTTTTACCGTGTTTATGTCCGTTTTAATGGGGTGTTTTCTTAGACGGGCCGTTTCCGTGAGTAGATTTTGTGCCTTTGGTTATTGGTGATGGTGTTTATGTAAGTTGCATCTCATATTTTTTGTATGTTATTTAATATTCATGTTTTAATTGTGTTTTTCTTTTTTTACCAGTTTCTTTGTTAAATGCTTAGTTTATTGTCCAGGTTTTTTTTTTGGCTGTGTTGATGTTTGTGTTGTTGATGTTATTCTGGGATGGGACGCATCCGTATTTAGATACCATGTCTTCCGTGATTTAGTATGGTTTATGTACGTGTTGTCGTTAGTCGTGATGCACCATAATTCTATAATTTTCCGAAAATAAGAAGTTGGGTTGTGGGATATTTCTTCCTAATATTTGTCGTTCATGTTCTGGATTATCTGGGAGTTCATGCATTTGTAGTTTTGTGTTGTTGATGTCATTCTTGGACGGGACGCGTTCGTATTTAGACTGTATTTGGCTATTTGCCCTCTTTTTGGTTACTTTCTCTCGGGTTACTCTGTAACTTCATATATATTCAAATAGAGATGATTTTTTTTGCAGACTTGCATTGAGTTTATTACTGTGCAGTCTATTAGTAAACATAGACTCCACATTGAATCTATATCCCCTAAGATCATGTTATTTCTCTTGCTGATATAGTTGTATGAAAATTGAATTTTTTTCCTGCATGTTCGGTGACATTAAGTAATTTTATGTGTTTGATGGCATTGAATTCTAATAGAATGTTTGTCAAAGAAAGTCCCCATTGTCTACAAAGAGGGAGTTAAGCAGAGATACGCCTTGATTTCCAGAAATCAACCATCGACTTGCATGTGTTAGGCATGACGCCTAGCTAGCATGATTGGGCCCTGTAGTGATAGATAGTGAAGCAGTGAGAATTATGGTTTACATATAAGAGAATATTGTCGTTGGCCGTTGGGTGAGTCATCAATGGTATGCATTCATTGTGAGTTAATTTTAGTATGTTCAGAGTTTTTTTTCCCATTATTTTTCTTTCTAAGGGTTGCTTTGGAGCTTTGGATTGGAAGCTGTTGGATTGCTGGGCTACGGCCTACAGGTTTTTTTCTTCATTATTCTCTCCTTTCTCGCTATGTAGATGTGTCTCTAACTTCTCATGCCATGCTTCTATTTTTTATTTTGGACCATTTTGGTGAGGTTCCTCCACATATTTTGCTTAGATAATTTGGATGAGAATGATTATTGAATTTTCAAGTCCCTAGCATCCATTTCATATGTTTCTCTGCTTTGTTTTTGATTTCTTACAGTTCTTTGGATCTTCTCCAGTTGTTGTATTTGTTTGATTTGAACTCCGATGATTATGCATGTTCATTGCATTTAACTTTGAAAAACTTTGGTTTCTTGCAATTTTTCTGTCTCTTTTCTCTCCCTTTGAGTTGCTTATCTAGGTTATCACCTAATTCTGGGCCATCTATCTTTTCAGTGTGCTTTAGTTTTTATGGGTTTGCTCTTGACTATGTAAGTTGTGTCTCATATTCTTCATACGTGTCTATCCAGGTTCTAATTGTGTTTTTTCAGGAACCAATGTTGTTTCCCTTCATAATATCTTTTACCCTTAGTATAAATAGAATGGTTTAGTTGGGTCTTTAATATCTGAAAGGCTTTTATGTTCGTTGCTCATGCACTGGACCTAAAGTTTTAAGGAGCACAAGACATGGCCTGTCATTGAAAGAGAGTTCTTGGTGAAAATTGGGAATCATATTCGTAACTTTTCTCTGTAATCATATGGTGGTTGTCATTATCATCATCATTTTATTGGATAGTTGAGCAAATGATTTCTACTTTAAAAAAAACAGAGCCACTGGAGCTGGCTACTGGGAGGCCACAGGGAAATACAGAGATGTTTACAGTGCTTCAACAGGTGCTTTACTTGGCATGAAGGATTTTTGGGTATTATCAGCATCTTTCTTTCATCCATTTCTTGGTTGTTTCTTTTTAGTTACCATCCAATTCTATAATTTTGTTGTTGCTATCATTACGGAGTAGGTTTGATTCTAATTCGAAAACCCAAGATCGGTCTGAATCAGTATTGGTTATTGGTTTGTAGATTGAATTTTGAGAATTGTCTTAAATCACTTTGCATGATTAGATAGATTTGAATTTCTTTCAATTTGATATGAAATTTTCGTTCTAGATTTAGAGTCATGTTTAATTTTGCGAGGTTTATATCTAGACAAGGGGATATCGAGATAAAGTTCGTGAAAGCTGAGAAATTCTATAGGAATTGAGTTTCAGATGGCTGCAACAATGGAAACTGATGATGACAATGAGAACAATAAAGGTAGTATGTGGGCTTTGGATCAAAAGCTTGATCAACCCATGGATGAGGAGGCTGGCAGTCTCAAGAATATTTACAGAGAAAATGTACCTTTTTTTATTTTTTGTTTATGTTATTTTGTTTATTAGTGAGTGAATATGGTTGTACCTTTTGAAGTAGTACAACATCTTCCTTTACTATTGTAATTGACCTACAACTTAAAATTCTGATTGACAGCTGTGAATTTATTAATTATGCTATGTCTTATGCATTTTGTTTTGCTATTAATTATCATGCCTCAGTGTGAGTCTGTAGACTGATGTCCATTTGACAATGAATATAGGCCGTTGACAGTTACAATCACTTGTAGAAGAGCTATTCTATCTAATTGAGTCATACCGATGGGGAGATGCATGGTCTTGATATACACCTAGCATGACCTTTACTAATCTAAATTTGTTTCCCTTCGATTTGAAATGCCCATTTTTATTCCTCTACTTTCTTTGGCAGATAAATGTTGTGTCGAGTAAGCTCTTCGATCTGTTTGGACATGGTCTGATATGTGATTTAAATACTTGGGAATTCGATTTATGATTTCTGTGCATGGTTTTAGTTTTATACTTTCAAGGATTGAATTGGATTAAATTTTCAAAAGTTGCATTTCATTTGTTGAGTTGGTGCATTTCATTTCATCACCTAGCATTGGACATTGTAAACCCAAGATGTATGTGGCGAGGTGGTTCCAGGCGTTGGTAACTCTGCCTTGGGAGAATGAGATAGAGATTCGCCTGTTCAATATGGGGGAGAATATGATGTCTCTGTTTGTGGTGTACAAACTTCGTTTTGAGTTCCGGATCCTTCTAAGTGGGTGGGATTGTGTCAGTGAATTGAAATTTGGATGCTATTTCTGTTTGGGTAAATAAACACCAATTATCATGTTGGTGGTACTATTTTGATTCTTCTATTTGGGTTTGCATTCATCTTCGTTTGCACTTTTTAAATTCCCATCAAATGTTGAATTTTAATATCTATTTGTTAATTTTTTTTCCCCTTTTTTCATTGTAGCTTTTGATCACTGATTGGAAGCTTGCGGTGAGTGGTTTTTTTGTTTTTGTTGTCATTGTAACTGTTTTCGAGTTTTTCCTTTTAATTTTCCAGTTTTTGACTTTTCCGTATGGGGTGTGGGATTGGAATAAATTTGTCGACATGAAAACTTACTCCCCTAAGGTCAGTCCTAGGGGGTCCTGCCGCAAAGTGATGCTGGTACCTTCAATGTTGAGGACAGAAGTGAAACCATGGAGATCGTTACTTCTCCAAGTAAAAGAACTTGAGAATGATATGGGGATGATGAACAAGAAGAGCGAGATTGATGGGGATAGAGAGAGGATGTCAATTGGGAGGAGAACAGTAGTGATGGATTGAACATATCAAAGTGGCGCTTAAATGGGATTGGAGCTATTTGTTCCTTTGATGTTGCTGCAGTATCAGCTTCCCAATTTAAGTGCTTTCTTAGCCAACTTCTATACATGAATATTAGTAATTTATTCCATGAAAATTTTGATTAGTATCCTTATTAAGGGAACTGTAATGAAAAGTTGTGGAGGTGAATTTTGGATGGAAATTGAACTGGCTATGATTGTTTGAAGCATACAAACTTTTGTCATATCATCGATCATTATCTGCCTTCACAATAACATTATCCCGCTGCAACGCGTGGGCTGTCAGCTAGTTATTAATCAATCAATCTAAAAATATCCAGCGGCGACAAAAGAAGTACCATCTGCTCATGCTCATGTGCAATTTTACAGATACACACAATAATATTATTGTTTGTTTCTCTCCACAAATGAAAATAAACTATCAACAAACAAATTTTTAAAAAAAATAATATTTCCTTCATGCCAGTTGTTCCCCATAAAATCCACATCTCCAAATCTAATCATATGACAAACACTCCAAACCACAAAGCTACGACCGCCATGATCAATCTCCCACCGTTCAGCTTATTAACCCCATTACTATCATCAGCCGTCTGATCCGCCGAGTCATCCGCCGGTGCGTCTGCATCCGGTGAGTCCGCCTCCTTCTCTGCCTTATGTGACTTCCCCTTTGACTTCTTTGGTGCTGGAGCTGGTTCTGGAGCCGCCTTAAACAACTCCCGAGGCAACAATACCTTATCGATCTTGTACACCACTAACGGCTCCTCATCCTTTAACGTCCCCGTTATGGTGGCAGTCGTAACTTTTGTCTCTACAGTCACATCCTCGCCGTCATTTTGGACAGTGAAATCGTACTTGTTCGCGCCGTCGGTCGCCAACGTGTTGATGACGCCGTTACTGTCCTTCAACATCTGCAATGACTGGTACACGGGAATACCGTGATACAGCAGCAGCGCCGATTTTTGCGGTGCCGTTAAGTTCTTGTACTTTGGCATGAAACCGTCAATAACTTTGTCGGTGGGACAGAACACCGTTAACCCTCCGTCAACGTTGTCCTCAAATGTCGTTACTGCCCCTGAAGATATCAACAAGTCGGCGAAGGCTTTACAGCCTTGCTTAAACATAATGGCTGTGAGATTCAGCTGGCTCGGTCCAGCCGTCGGTGCTTCGGCTTCAGCCGAAGTCAAAACCTGACTAATATGTAAAACGGATATATTGTACGGAATTTCTTCTAGAGACTTGACATAGACGGCGTTTAACTTTCCGTCGTTGTCTTCAGCGCCAAACCCGACTTTGCCGCCTTTGAGGTCGGTGATGTTGATGTAGCCGGAGGTTCCGGTGGCAGATCCGGTAGCCTGGAACATAGTGGAGGTCAAGGCACTTCCACCGGTGATCTGGTGGAGCTTCTTGGAACCGAAGTAGTCGACGAGGACGTGGAGAGAGAGGACGTTCTTGAGAGTGGAAATTGAGAGTCCCTTAGAGAGGAGAGAGGACATGGCAGCATTGTCGACGGCGAGGACGGTGATGGTTTGTCTGCGGTTGATCTCGGAGGCGAGGTGAGTGGCAGTGAGGTAGTGGTTGAAGGTGGAGAACTCAGGGTGTTTGGCTAGTATGCGCGTGATGTTGTGGGCGGAGGAAGTGGCCGCGAAGAGCAGGAAGACGAGGAGAGTGAGAGAGAGTGGATTAGCCATGGTGGAGTAGTGCGAGAGGGGGAGAAGGTGGAGTGCGGTTAAGTAGAGTAGTGGTGTGTTGAGCTGGACTATGTGGGAGGGATATGTTGTTGTTCAAAGATGCCAGGTTGGCATTAGGTTGGGATGGGGCACTTAAAAAACACACCCAAGGCCCCAAACGGCTATAATACGGACACATTTCGTTACTGCACCCATTCACATCATAATGTTCCGTTCGTGTCATAACTATTGTCCGTAAAACTAGTTTGTCACCATAATCCCAACAAAATACATAATTGAAGAAACTAATTGGCACGATGACATCTGGTTCACAAAATTTAACTCAGCCAACGATTTATTATAAGTTATGTAGAGGTCGCAATATGTTGAACTTAAATATGTGACCATCGCTAAGAAGAGTCTTAACCAACTCGGTTATCCCCTGGTTAGTACCAATGAGAGGCAATTGGCTTAGGGTTTAACATGGTAGAAGCAAATTTAGTGTCACCATACCAATCATTTCCCAATCCTACCGACAAATTCAATGAATTGTTTGTGGGTGATGTTGTAATAACTCTAGCTAGTTATCAAAATTAATTCACTATAATATATTTATTAGTATTCCATTAAAAAATAATATTCCGTGGACCATTATTGTACGACCAACAATATATATCTACGAGGAGCTATTTAGCACTTTCATGCAGAGTAAGTGATGCATGATTGTGCCGTTTCTCCTACCGTTTCGTAATTTATTAATGTTCTCTAATCAGAAGATTATTCGAGTGGTTGGCAATGTGGGGGCCACAGGTGTCGGTAGCAATGTAGTGGAAAAAGAAAATGTTATACCGTATCTATATGGGCCACGTGGACGGCGAGGTTCAGTGGATGACATGTCAGCAAATGCCTCCACCGACGGCTGACTCAGCTTGCTCTCTCTCTCATTTCAAATAATTGAACGGTAAACATTTTCTTTCCAACTCTATCCACTGTCAATCCCATATGGTCCAGCCTAGCTGTTCTTCAATCATATACTATAATAAAATTATAAAAGGGTCGTCCCAGGAACTTTTTAATTTTTAATTCTGAGTTTTCAAGAGAGAGCGGGGTCCATTTTAAAGAAAAGAGAAGCTATGGATGAATACTTCTTCAGATCCATGTTATTTTGCATATTAATTTCTGAAAAATTCTATATACCTTCACAAAAGATAAGAACAAATCTCCAAAAAAAATTTCATATTAAGTAAACCTCTTTTTACTTTGCGTATTGGTCTTTGTTAACCCTTATACCATATCTCTATTAAAATGGCGCTCATGTTACAAAATTAGTGTCGTTAAGTATTGATGATTTTTTTTATTATTCTAATTTTAAGATCGAAAAGAAATTATATTTCAGACAAAGAGATACATTAAACCCCTACATATATAATTTAAAAAGTGAGTCAAACGAGCCCTCAAGCGGGATAATGGTGATGAGAATCTCATTTGGACACTAATTATAGTTCAAACCGAACATTTCACAGTGAGTGAATACCGAAGACCCTATGAGTAGGGGAATTGATGCTGACCCCATAAAACATCTTAGAGACGCCACCTAACGCATAAAATGGTTGTGAAGGCAAGCCGAAGTTAATGGGTCATCGAATTTCAACGCCCCAATTAATAACTCCCAGTTTACCTCCCAAAAGCGTGTAGCATGCTTTCTTGGCGGCCCAATACAGAAGCTAGCACTATTATATTAAAGAAAGGACACGCACCATGACATGAGAAGTGGAAGGGCAGAACAAAGAACAGCAAGTGTGGAACAAAGAGGCCAATGCTTGCTGAAGTAGGGTACTACAGTAAAAGAGTCGAGCGCCGACAGCGCTACTGCTCTCCATTTCTTCAATCAATCACTCATTTCTTATTCGCGGCCATTGGAAAAGAGAAGTAGCAGGTAGAACTAAAAACATGGGAAGACACTACCGACAGCGCTACTGCTCTCCATTTCTTCAATCAATCACTCATTTCTTATTCGCGGCCATTGGAAAAGAGAAGTAGCAGGTAGAACTAAAAACATGGGAAGACACTACCGGCCTCCTTTAGTAAAGAAAAGTGGTAGAATCAGTGTTTTATTATAAAAACATATGTGTCATGTTTAAGACTTGTGAAGGCACAAAGACCTAATAAGAAGTAGGTGCACTATTTGTCTTCGAAAAACATCCATGAATGGACAAACCGACCTCCACATAATATGCCGATAAACTGTTTACAGAAGAACATGGGACATTTAGGTTGTGCCCGTATACAATTCTACCCAAATGCTGTCCATACTTCAGGCAGCAAACCAAGAAAGAACAGGGACGAATTTCAGTGCAGTCATTCTCAAAGGTGTACCTATGATATTGTGTGACCTTTACGTAAGAGAAAAAAAATTGACTAAAAAAAAACAAACATGAAACACCAAACATGTACGAGACAGAGAGAGAGAGAGAGAGAGCTCAAGTTTAGAAATTACACGGAAATGTACTACATTTTAAACATGCAGAGAAGAGAGACAGACACTTGGCAAACTTGCAAGCTTCGACACAGAAATTTCCTTTTCCCCCTGAAAAAGAACATGTCCAAACAAAGAAAGAAACTCGTATTATTTCCTGCTGTCAGTCCAATTAATTTTCCTACTCCAATGGGATTGGAGCTTCAACAGTAGGAGTGTAGAACTTACCAAAATCAGCACTAAAAACAACTAAATCACCTTCTCATTATCATTTAAAAACCAACAAAAAAAGTGTAGAACTTACCAAAATCAGCACTAAAAACAACTAAATCATCTTCTCATTATCATTTGAAAACAACAACAAAAAACAGAGCAAGAAACATATAACACCAACCTCTCTACTTTCCTAAATCCTTATGATACATATCCTGTCTTCAATGTCTCCCTCCAACCTTCCATTTAGCAACAGTAGCTACTACTCTTCATCATCATCATGGTTACATTATGTTATGGTCATACTTTTAATTTCAGATACATTCTCTCGTTCATCCTCCCAAGACCCGACCCGAATTCACATAATAAGCCGCAAACACCTACCTTGACCTTACAGCTCCACCACCACTGCCACTACCCGACCCGCTTTTCCCCGCACTTATCTGATGATGAAACGCACCAGAGCCGTACGTGTGTCCCTGATGATGCCCCATCGTCATCATCCCACCGTACATACCACCACCACTACCTCCCCCAACATTAAACCCCCCGCCACTCATGTTGACTCCACCGCCACCACCTGTGGTCGATCCTCCACCACTAGAACCACCACCGCCGCCGCCGTCTTTCTCACCCGGCTGTCCCATTGAAGTCTTCTCACCTTCCATCTCCCTGTACTTCTGGAGGTAAATCTTCAAGGGCTCCACATACTCCTCGAAGCCAAGTGTTGTCATGGCCCAGAGCAGGTCGTCGCCGTTGATTGTCTTCCGTTTTTCGCGCTGGCACTTATCCGAGGCCTCGCCGGTGATGAAGCTGATGAACTCAGAGACACACTCCTGGACGGTCTCCTTTGCGTCCTTGGAGATCTTAGCGTTGGCCGGGAGTGCCTTCTTCATGATCCTACTCACGTTCGCTATCGGAAGTAACCTGTCCTGCTCACGCGCCGATAAATCGCCGTGCGCACTGTTCTGGCCTCCTCCGGATTCATTGTCCGAATCCGCCATAACAAGGAACCAAAATCTATCCAATCAATTGAGTCAACAGTTTATCTCAATCACAGTCAGGCGAATCAGGAAACTGTGAGAGGGGATTTCGAGATTGGGCGGGAAAGTAAGGGGCAGAAGTGGGAATTTAGGAGGCCTCCGCCGCCTGGAAGAACGGAGGGGATTGAAGAGGGATTAGGAAAACGGTGAAGGAGAGGTGTTCGGGTCCGTTGGATGGAGGGGATTATATGGCATCGCGGAAGACACGTGGGGGAATATATGCCGTTAGTTTCCCGATAAGAGTGGGAAAACGCGGGTTTTAGGAGCGTCGGATATGGGGCGTAGGGCCCTGGATCTGCACGGAACAGCGCTTGACACGTTGTGGAGTATTCTCATTAGAATCTTAAGGCTCGACTGGGCCCAATTTTATTGATCGATGATAGTACTAGCCTTTGCGTTTAGTGGTTACTGAGATTGGGCTGGGCCAACAACTTCATATCTTGGGCCATTTTAAGATTCAAGAAATGTTGGTTTGGACCACCTTATCAAAGTTTAATATAGTGCATTAAATATTCATGTAGTGAAAGTTTTTTAAATATTAATTAATTACGGATTATGGATCAAATTTATCTGATCACAATTTTTAGTGGTCCCACAGAATGTTTAGGATTGGATAACGTAGAACAAAAATGTTAGGGATCCCAGTAAAAAGCATGTCAGTCATTCCAGTGGTGAATCTTGTCCCTTGATTGATGTAAGTGTAGGGTCCACAAAACCTGATGATTGAACTAGATAGTGACACATCTACTAGTGAGATAATTGAGATGTTTTTTACTGGAACTCTATTACTTCTGAACGTAAAATGGAAAGAAAAAAAAAAAAAAAAGGGGAAGAGAATGATGGAATGGAAAAAGAAATTGAAGTGGAATTGCATCAATTGGGCCTTTGAAAACTTTTTAACGCTTTGGTGTGGGGAGGTGTGTTTGAAGAGGCAATAGAGTAGTATATAAGTGCTTTATTGGGAATCCTATGTTTGGTTATCAAAAGATGCAGAAGCAGTACATCTCAACTCTTTTAACCCGAGAATAACATGAGACAAATTTATTATTTCGACAATTGATATGGACTCAACGATAGGATAAGTTGTGTCAACTAGGGGTATTCATGGTCGGTTTCGATCGGTTTTTTAGAGTTTTTTTGACATGAAAATAACCGATTAAACGGTAGGTTTTGATCGGTTTTATAGGTTTTTTCGGTTTTTTATCTGTTCGGTTCAGTTTTTAATAGAGAAATGTGTAACTTTATAATATAAAAAATCGACCAATCATTTCGGTTTCGATCGGTTTCGGTTTTTTGGTTTTTTTTGAACAGCCCTAGTGTCAACCAATGCATGATCACAAGAATATTGCTTTATATTTCACAACAATATCATCAATCCCATTAAGTGGAATTAACATTATACCCCTAATAAACACCAAATCCGCGCAAAGGATCAAAAACTTTAATAGTGAAAACAACAACGATTCCAGATAGAAGAAGAGTAGGAGTACTCCTCATGATCTTCAAGCTTCAATCTCAAACCTTGAACACTTGATGGATCCCATGGATATGTCGATTTCAATCAAGTTATCTTCCTCATTCATGTCATTGAATTCTGCTAAAAGCTCCACTAGACATTGTTGCTTCAACATTGACTCTGCTGTGAAATCAGGATCCAACTTGGCAACTTCATTATTTTCTCCAACATATTGTCCACTTGGAAGAGCAATTTCAATGAGACTGTCCTCATCAGAAATAGATCCATCGTCAGACCAATCCAAGTTGTCTTGAAATATCCAGTCCACTTCAGAATCTTCACTTGTTGATGATCTGTATAGACACTCACTCTCTGATAGAGTAGCTGGTGATCTTACTAAATAGTCATGAATATTCCCACCCACAATCACTTCTTCTTCTTCCTTTTTCTCTGCACCAAACCCAGTTTCAGTCTGCACTTCATTGTCTGCAGCTTCTCCTCCTTGGATAGATTCACTTTGAGAACTCTGTGCCAATCTGTCTAAACTCTCTTCTTTATGAGGCAAACTTTGGCCATAACCAGACTTTAGGGTCTCTTCTAATTCATCCACAAAGCCTGGTTTTTGCTTTGTGAATGTGAAGATTAAAGATGACACAATCACTACCACAGATGCACTAAGGACGGACAAAAACCCAAATCCCAAAAAACCAGTGAAAATGAGCAATGGAACAGAAAGTATTAAACATGATAGTGGGTATTTGTACAAGCACAAATTAGAGCTCATAATTGGATTCTCAACACCACTTCAATATAAGATTGAGTGTTTTATGCCAAAACAAAAAAAAAAAAATCTCCACCTCCACCTGCTTCCGCTACTGCAGACATACAGCCAAAGAAGGAAAGTGTGTCATGGAAGGATTTGAGCAGAGACTCATCGAATCATATAAAATGGGATTTAACAGATAATCCCTGGACTGGTTGCACCTTGCAAATAGAGAGCCAATAAAGAATTGATTGAGTTTTTTTTTTTTTTTTTCCCTCAAATCAGAGACTCACATCACGTCCCAATTCCCAAGTGCCGGGTTGTTGCTCTTGAATAAAAATTTGTGTAAAACCAGTAAGGTTTGTCTTCCTCTGTAACTGATTCTCTTGAAAACCCCAAAACCCCCCCACTGGTTTTGCTGTGCTGGTTTAGAGTCTCAGTCTCTCAGAGCTTTGAAATCAGAGAACCCATGTGCAGAAATCTGAGCTCAACACATGGCACAACAGGCATTCACTCCAACTTCGATGAAAAATTGAATATTTTTGTGCACAAAAAAAAGACTAGAACCCTAACATCAGAACCATACCTGAAGCTTCTTCATCCAAGTAAAGAAAAAATGACAATCAACCCATCGAAAGAAATCCTCTCCCTCTAAGTGGGTAGCTTCAAAAGAGCAACCTTTTCTTCAGAAACAATGATGCTTCACACCTCTCTGCATATAGAATATATATTCAGAGACCAGATTGATAATATTCCAGGTAGCTAGATGGGATATGGTGTTTGACTCAAAAAGCAAGGAGATTCAGACTAATCTTTTATTTCAAAATTTCATTGCCAATGAAAAATGTCCAAACTCCAAATATATGTATGTGTTTGACTCAAAAAGACATATATATTTTACATATATATGCTACACAAAAGTCTATTTCTTTCTTAATAATTTTCTGTAATTTAGGTCAAATTCATTCAGTGCATTAGACTTTGAATTTTTCTACCATCAAAATCATAGACATGATAATAATTATTATATCAAGTAATAATTTGTTTTTGTTCTCATATCATATGTGGTGGGTTTTGTGTGTTTAGTACGTGGAGAAGCCTCTAAAGATATGGATCTCAGGTGGATTTTATTAATGATTGTATATAATAACTTTTATTTGGGTTGTGCGTGTAATGATATCTTCAAGTATGCTTTAACCATAATGGTTCTCCCTAGCACCAAATTAAAATGATGATTAAGCACAAAATGCACAACTTTTTCACCCAATTAATCAAGCCTTGGATTATAGTATATATATATAGAGGCCTTTTGCTTTCCTAGACTAGATAATTAGTAGCCCTAAATCAAACATAATATACTAATTTGAGGAAGATATGTCGGCCATTGTTGGTGATAATAATAGTAATAATTATTTTTATTTAGATGTTGGAAATCCAATAAGCAAAGGAAAGGTTGTGGAGTGAAATTTAGGGAATGTGTGTGTGTTGAGTTGTGAATATGGATACATGAGAGTGGGAGGGAGGGACCATGTCAAATTGTTAGATCAATGTTTCATTGTAATCCCAACACTTAATTTAAAATACTATATATTCTTCTAATTCTATTGAATCTAGCTACTATCAACACTTCTAAGAATTATATATATTTTTTTAAATTATGAAAATACCCTTTGGCTTGTCAATGAGACAAAATTCATGCCCAAATTCCAAATATCTAGAATTTAAGGGTTGTTTATTTTTTTTATCTATAATTTGACATAATTTGCAATTGATAGGGTGGTCCCATTTTCTTTGAAGAAAATAATAATAAACTATGAATCTGTTGTACATGGACCAGCCTAGTATAGACGATTAGAGCCCATTATGGAGTGGGCCGCATTGGGCTTGTATTGCCTAATAGAATAATAAGCCCATCAAATGCTAGAACCTTACCCTTTTGCTCATTTGATTTAACTTTACAATCATTCATGTAATTTTCAAAAATGGGGCCATGAAGCCGACCAGGGTAGATTCTAGTGTCACCATCTTTACCTATGTGACATCAACCATTTAACCACCAACCTCACATATAATTGGACATCAACACAATCCTCCATATTTGGCTCTCTCTCTCTATAAATTCTTTCTAATAATTAACTTCTATGCTAATTATTATTATAGAGCAAGGAAGTACTCTCTCAAACTTTTAAACGACAAGCATGTTAACCTAACACATTGGATTGGCTACCACTCAAAATTCCACTCTTGGAGGTTAAAATCTTTTAGTGGATGAGCAAAAAGATTTATAGATTCCTCTCTCTCTAGAGAAAAATATTTATTTGTGGGGGAAAAAAAGAAGAAGTAACCTTAACCTATGTATATATATATCTACCTATGGTGGAGGGAAGAAAAGGTAACCTATATATATATATATAGGACAATGCTAGAGATCCTCAAAATTTGACCCCGAAAAGTCCTCCAAATCTATATGGTATTAAAATAGTTATTGATTAAAAACGCACATGTAGAGTCCACTTCACATTAAATGGAGGTCTTTTGGGGTCACTTTTTGAAAGTCTTAAGCATTATTCATATATATAGCTATGGTGGTGGAACTTCACAAGATCTCCTCTCACATGGTGGTCTCCACTTGATATCAAAGTGATTCTCTATTTTTGAAGCATCATATTCTTGGTAAAGCTAGCTACATCATCACTATATATGATGCTGCCTTCTTCAAATAATAAAAAATAGACTAAATAGTATATATTTTGTTTATTTCAATACTATTTATCATTATTGGAATGTAAAAAACTTGAGTTTAGAAATGTAGTTGAATTGTCAATAAAAGAAAAAAAAATAAATTAAGTTTAACAAAATACAATATTTAGATATTTACATACATAATAATTTAGTTTTGGGAAAGAAAAAAAACCCTACCCCTTGGAAGACTTAGAATATGTTCATAAATCATCTTTGACCATTGAAATTCACAAAAGTGTCAGATTCCAATATTTCACAATAAATAAGGGTTTTTACGTAAATATCAAAGATTCTCGTGTTTTTGATGTCTCATCTATTCCAAATGTTTGAAATAAACGCGTATGATTCATGTGAAGCCGTGAATTCCACATGTCCCACATGATTCAAATGAAATATTATCAATCCATCCCTCCCAGTATTTGGGTTAGGTGTAACAAAAATATTAGGATCCATAATCCTAGTGGATTTTTATCTCCCAACCAAGAATGATGACAGATCAGTAAATATGAGAGGATGACGTGGCAGAATTCTATTGGTTAAACGTATGAAATTGTAGGTTATTTTGAAACGTAGACCGACCACTCCTGAAGTAGAGTACTTGTTGTCCAACTCTGCATTGCTTTTTCAAACGAAAATCTTGAGTCCACAACCACCAGGGATCTCCAAACTCATTGGAGAATTAAAATTCCCCTTTATTTATTTTTTATTAATTTAAAATAAATGATTTTAGAGAGAGGGACTGATACTGAGGACAAATTGCGCTTTCCATTAACATAAAAAACGTCAATCAATCAGCAACAAACACACAATTAATTGAAAAAAAAGGAGAAAAATTGTGTTGCTTTCTCACGAATTAACTCTCTTCTCGCTTTCTACAGGCTCCCCAATTTCCTTGCAGCGATGGGTATGTATCTGAACGGCCCCACAAATTCCCTCTGTTTTGGTTTTTCACTCTCTGGGTCTCTGCTTCGTTTCATTATTCATTAGGCTTTTTTTTTTTGTGGGTTACTTTATGGCCAATGATTTTCTTTTCCTTTTCTTCCTTTGCGTACTTTCAATAAAGTTTTGATCTTTTTGATGAATAAAACCTTAGATTGTAACTGGGTTTTGTTTCATTGTATCAGTAATGGGCAATGCTAGTGGTAGGAAAGATGGAGAAGGCTCTTCAGAGGGCGGTCAGCAGGACATGGAGTTTGTGCACGATGAAGAGCATAGGACTAATCCTGCGGTGGGTATGTATGGGGAGCCAATCTTTCAATCCTTTCCGTATGGTCCCATTGGCTACCAGCCGACACTCATTGATGAGGCCACTCCACATGTCAGTCCAATTTCTTCTCTATGTTTTCTGATTTTTCCGTTAAATTTGTTTTTTTGCATCAGTGTACCTTTCCGAGAAAAACTGATAAACTTGAGGGAGGGCTTCACTTAGTAATTTGATTTGGGAATTTAGAGGTTTAGATCATGTTTGTTCTATTAGACTGTATTAATTTTGTTTAAATAAGTTAGGTTTTTGTTGGACTGCTATGTTATGCATGGATTTGTTACATCTTCTAAACTGATCAAGTTTGGAGAGTTCTTGTACATCAGTATTTGGTTAATTTTATTCGAGTTGTTCGACTGCGGATTACTGATGTTTGAGATTATTAATTCAAAGATTTCCTCCTGGGAAACTATGTCAACCAGTGAAGGTTTTATTGGACATCATTAACTATTTAACTTGTGGCACTGTACCATCTTTTCAAATTGCAGCTCTGTCTTTTCCATTTTCATATATAACATTAAAAGGACAAGAAGTACATTAGAATTTTGGATATATAAACTGGTGATAAGTAAAATAACCATGTGTAGCATATCAGCATCTTAACATATTGTTGTTAATAATCATTGTAATGTGTAAAGAAGAAAGTGCTTCCGCGATTGGGTGCATATCTTTGTCTGTTGGGAGGAGTACTGTGAATGACTGTACTTTTGGCCGAAGTTTTGAAAAGATTTGATGTGCAGTGTATAGGCCCGAACATATATGTAATGCTCAGTATTTCTTTTGCATATCAATGTCCAGGTCCCTATGGTTGGCATACCAAGAGTTGGTGAACCAACGCATATGTCAAATTATACGTCACTGCAACACACAGCGTATTTCGATGATGCCATCGATGAAAAACCTAGGATAGTGATGATAACATGGAGTTTTGGTGGCAACCAAGTAGCTGTCATTGGATCCTGGGACAACTGGGAGAGAAGGTGCTCTTAACATTTTCATTAAGTTTTGGCTTGAGTTTGATAGTTTCACCAGCAAACACCATATAACGAGGAAAACTTTCCTTCTTTGTAATCAGGGAGCCCATGTATAGATCAGGCCAAGATTTCATTATTCTGAAGAAGCTTCCATCCGGTGTTTATCACTACCGCTTCATTGTGGATGAACAATTTAGGTATGCTCCAGACTTACCATGTGAACGTGATGTTTCAGGGGCTGCTTTCAATGTTTTGGATGTGCAGGTAATTTAGATCTTCCTATATAGATGAGATTATCTTCTTATTCTTTTTTTCCCCTGAAATATGGTACCTTTTAGCCGTTCATACCTTATTTGGAGGAATACTTTCTTTAGATTCTATTCACTTTTTTTCTCTGTTCGCTTGATGTTAATTGATATGGCAAAAAACATTGTCTGCGCATTATAAGAGCTTCCGTCTTTTGTATTTGGCTTTAATTGAACTATATCCTATGACGAACAAATTTTTCCTGAACTTTAAGAATTTCCATAAAGAATGTATGTAGTTATATTATTCCGTTAATTGTTGAATCGCTATGTTGCATCTTCCCTTTGGAAATATGATGCTCATACGGGGGGAGATGTACGCGCATCCTGAAGGGGAATGCGGATAGATTACTGTCATACCAAAATCCTTATCTATAATACCATGTGCATTTTCTTTTCTGAAAGAGTAGATGTGCCGCAGCCACATCATGTCCAGGAATTTAAGAACTATGAAATGGGAGTATGTCTTACAATCAAGGTGTAAAGTTTGATTTATTTCCTTTCGAAATGAAGGTCACTCATCTTGTTCATTATAATACTTAATCTTGACAGCAAGTAACTGCCAAAACTTCTATTGAAGAATACTTGATGCACATGTAGAGGATTTGAATGTGCACTTACAGAATTTTATTGGCATTTATGGCGTTTAAAAGTTCTATGATGGAAAAGATAGAATAGAATTGGCACAGGGGCTTTGTAGAAGAGTTAGTTACCCTAGGCATTATTCAGGTCAAAGATGAAACGGTTCTTTAGACAAACACTTCAGCTCTCTCTTCTATGCCATTAGAAAGCGGTCTAGCAGTTAAGTCAAGAAGAAAGTCACACCGATACTCTATGCTTACCATGCCTAGTTTGTTTGTTTTTTTTCCCTGGTATCTGGATATGTGCATGAAGCTGCTAATTGGAACAAAGGATTTTGATGATACACCACCTAAACAGCTCAAGAGTACCCGGAGAATATGAGGAAATGAATCATAATTGTTCCACGCCTCCATGTCAAGAATGAGCTAGTAATTGTATCATAATAAGTTTCCCCTGATTTCCCATTTGGTTCTGGGAGATGCTCAGCAACCTGCATCTTGGCATACTGAACCATTCCTACTTGTTATTTCGATGCTTCTACAAATTGTATTTGTATGTGTCTGCCCATGCACACCTGACCATGTTATGTTCTTGATGTAGCTATGGGGTAAGTGACCGTCACACAGAATTTGACTCTCACTACTACATCTTGAGCTTAGCAATGCTTAAGATACATTATGAGTGGATCCAATTTGTCTTTATTTTTCTAGACTCCTTAAGTTCGAAATTTGTTTCTTTGAAGAGACAGAAAACATACCCTTATCATCATCCCATAGAATTCCATGAGAGCTTCAAGTCTTCGAGTAACGGGATCAATGGGCAATTAGTTTCTGAATCATATCTTCTCTACATGTTAATGGCATTTGAAAAAAAAAATTGACTACCTAATTCTGCTGATTATCTTCCTCTTTTGCACATTTCGACAGATTTTACATATCAATGCTACTGCTTTGGACTATATTTTCAAGCAGGAACAAGAATATTGCTATCTATTGTATTATCCTAGCATGTGCATTGCTACTATTATGTTTCTATGTTTTAGCTTTCAAAAACTGCAAGTTGTGGAGATCATAGTTTCCTTATGTATTATGCATGGTAGGAACTTATTGGTGGTTAATTTCAAGTTTGTCTTCTGTTTAATCGAACTCGAGTTATTTCATGCGGAATTATTCAATACTTGGCTAAATTGATCATTTGTTCATCAGATTGAGCATCATATACTGTTATTGTCTAAGTTCACTCAGTTGAACACTTTCATTTTGTTTTATAGGACACTGTTCCAGATGCTCCTGAGAAGCTCTCTGAGTTTAAATCTCCTCCTTCCCCAGAATCAAGCTATGACAACGAATCCTTAAACGAAGACTTCAGCAAGGCTCCGCCGGAAATTCCTCCACAGCTGCTAAAAGCACCAATAATCAAGCCATCACCTGCTACAGCCGGTCATCAGTCTCTGCCAAGACCTAATCATGCAGTATTGAATCATCTCTATGTTGAAAACAATCAAGCTAATCAGCCTGTAGCTTTCGGCTCAACACATCGCTTCCGCAACAAATATGTGACTGTAGTTCTATACAAAGCTCCTCAGTGATGAATTTTTTTTCCTGCGCTTGTAGACTTCAGGATTAGATTGATTTTATCAGTGAAAACTTGTTAAACTGATAAGTACATTATTTATAGAATTAGCGCAGGAGAAAGTTTTCACCTTTAGGGGTAACTTGCAGCAGCTGTTCATTTGAAATTATACAGATGTAAATAATTTATTGCAGTTGTTGCATTGCTTGAGCCTCTGTATCATTGAGAATTCAAGTAGAATATGATAGTTCATTGCAGATATTGGTACTTTGTGCGACTTTGCAGATGACTAACTATATTTTATTTCCATCATTGGCAGCAATTGCACTCGTTTTATCGCTTGTAGAGCTCGAGCAACATCAACTGCTCTGATAATGCCCTGAAGTAGATTGATCTGTTGTTGCCATCTTATAATTCCAAGCGAATCGTAGAGTTGATTAGATAACTTGCTTACTTTGGCAGGGCGTTTACCAGTGTTCGAAGGGTTCGAAAACGTTTATGTTCCAATAGAAATTTGATGTTCATTCTATTTGGAATGCTCTCGAACCCTCTCCAACCACACCCGGGCGAACGCCCCTGCCAAAGTAAGCGATATGTCATTGCTGAATGACCATGGACTTCTTTAGCACCAATAAAAAGTCCACAACTACAAGAAGATTGTACTGAAGAAGTTGGTTGTAATATGCCATTCATCAAACCTGTGCTATGAAAGTAGAGCATTGCACAGCCAAAGCAGAACAAGTTTTATTGCTTCAGATACAAGCCATCCAAAACAAAAATTTATAAACTTGTAATTAAAACAAGAAAGAAGGAAAATTGAGTCAGTTGTTGGTACTCTGTGCTGCAATATTACACATATGATTAAGCATCTGGCTGGTACCTTAACCCAACCATTAGCAAAAGCAATGGCTAAGATGACAAAAGGGGTTGACATGCCAAATATGATAATGTAAGGGAGAGGTGTCTTCATGGGATTCTCTCCTTCTCTTTCTCCTGCTGTTTGCCAATACCTGCACTTAGGCTTATTCATTACTTGATCATGAATTCATGACTTAATTTCTTTTTTTTTCTGTAAAATAAAAAGAAACAAGATTAAATGAATATTGCTTACTGTTCTGGTTCTTCTTCTCTAGTTATAAATTTCCTCTTCCCCTTTGACTTGATCTCTCCATCATCTCCACCTCCTATCATACACCAAATCAAACATAAACATCAAAAAAATTGAAGATAGAACCAAAATGGGTACAAATGAATTTGGTGATCTGCTTACCTGAGTTTGCTTGGACTCTGAAATGAGAAGGCCTTGTCTTTGGTGAACTGAGATTGTGAGATGGGGATTTTGGGTTTGACAGGACTGGAATTTGGTTGGTGAGAGGAGAAGAAAGAGCCAGTCGTGCTGCCATTTTCACTGTACCTAAATGCTCCCTCTCCCTTCCATGCCTTGACATTCACATATACATATATGGTCAACAGGCTTGGATATGGCTGTGGTGGCACTGATATATGCATTGGCTACACCAACCTTATCTAAACAATTTATGTCTACATCGGCAACACATGTTGTACCAGTGTGTTGTACCAGTACTACTGGCTCCATCATCTTTATATATATATTCAAATTACTCTAAGTGATCTGTAAGTCAATGACCTCTAATTACTCTGCCTTCTTTAATTGGTGTACATTTTCCACTGATCTGGAATGGGTTTTGTCCATTTCTCGACTCTTTTGAGTCTCGAGGGATTGTTTCTCTGTTTTTTCTTTGAAAAAACACGCGCGCACACACTAACCAGTTCTCGGATAGGCGGATGCCAAAATCAATCAATTATGTTTTCCATAACTAATCCTAAGCTGATTCAGTTCAGCTATCAAACCAACAAACAACAAATGGCGACCCTTTTCAGCCCCGCAAAAAGGCGAAGATGAGTAAATCTATCTGGATCACGTCACGGGTGAGAGGAAAAGAAAAAGAAAGAGAAAGAAAACACTAGAACTGGCACTGGGAGGTTCTGGATTCATGGAAACCCAAGGAATTGGAGCGGTTTCACGTGATGGTGATCCAAGCCCTTTAATTCTTTAATCGAACCCATCTCTCTCTCATCGTATTGTGTACGTAACTGTGGCGTATTTTTGTTTTATTGTTTTATGATTATCTTCTGGAACTCTGTTTGCTGTACTGCTGTGTCGCAATTTGTGCCTTATCTACATGTAAGCTCCTGGGCTTTGAACTAAGAGTTCATTTATTTGAAGGTATTTTAGGCAGCTTCTCGGTTGTGGGTTTTGAGGGGATAATACGGAGAAACCACTTTAGGTATTTCTGATGACAGATTGTATCTTTTTGATGGACTTCTTGGTAGTGGATTGAGATCATGAGGAATTTTCCTTGCTGCATGGGATTGAAGAAAAGGTAAAGGTGTTGCCTTTTGGGACTGAGAGTAGTTAAATTTACTCTATTTTTTACTTTCATCGTGATTGCTGGGACGGCGCTTTCTTTTTGAAAGATTGGCTAGTTTGATATGGGTTTTGGATTTGATGATTGGGAAATTATTGTTTGTTCTGTTGGGAACACGAGCATGGGGATTTCAGTTGGAGGGTTTGGACCGTTAACCTGGGTTAGGCTTGATGAGAGAAGATAGTATTGAAGAAAAAGTGATGCAGAAGAAGGAGGGTGGAGAGATGTCATCAAGGTCTAATTGTTCCAGGAGCAGTTCTGCTCGGTCGAAGCGAAATGATCGCTTAATTGCACAGACACCGATTGATGCAAAGCTAGATGGGGATTTTGAAGAATCCGAACATTTGTTTGACTACTCAACTTCAGTTGATTTCAATGTCTCAAGTTCAACCAGCAATGTTCCCTCTTCCTCAGTATCAGCTTACCTCCACAAGATACAGAGAGGAAGCCTTATTCAACCCTTTGGTTGCATGATTGCTGTGGATGAGCAAAACTTCAAGGTCATTGCCTACAGTGAGAATACCCTAGAGATGTTAGACTTGGCCCCTCATGCTGTTCCAAGCATCGAGCAGCAAGATGCGCTCACTTTTGGAATTGATGCACGAATGCTCTTCAGATCCCCGGGTGCTGGTGCTTTGCAGAAAGCAGCCAATTTTGAGGAAGTTAATCTTCTCAACCCAATATTACTTCACTGTAGAACCTCAGGTAAGCCCTTTTATGCAATTTTGCATAGAATTGATGTGGGGTTGGTCATAGATTTGGAACCTGTGAATCCTGCTGATGTACCAATTACGGCAGCTGGGGCGCTGAAGTCCTACAAGCTAGCAGCCAAAGCCATATCCAGATTGCAGTCCTTGCCAAGTGGCAATATGTTACTAATATGTGATGTTTTAGTTAAAGAAGTTAGTGAATTGACGGGTTATGATCGGGTAATGGTCTATAAATTTCATGATGATGATCATGGGGAAGTTGTTGCAGAGTATTGCAGACCTGACTTGGAACCTTATCTAGGCTTGCATTACCCAGCTACAGATATACCACAAGCTTCAAGATTTCTTTTCTTGAAAAATAAGGTTAGGATGATTTGTGATTGTTTGGCACCGCCAGTCAAAGTGCTGCAGGAAAATAGATTGGCTCAGCCCTTAAGTCTTTGTGGATCCACATTGAGATCTCCCCATGGATGTCACGCACAGTACATGGCAAATATGGGCTCGATTGCATCCCTTGTGATGTCTGTGACAATCAATGAGGATGACGATGAGACAAACAGTGATCAACAGAAGGGAAGGAAATTGTGGGGCTTGGTAGTTTGCCATCACACAACCCCAAGGTTTGTTCCATTTCCTTTGAGATATGCCTGTGAGTTCTTGATCCAAGTATTTGGTGTACAGATCAATAAGGAAGTTGAGTTAGCAACACAACTGAAGGAAAAGCATATTTTACGAACTCAAACTGTGCTCTGTGACATGCTCCTTAGAGATGCTCCAGTGGGAATTCTTACTCAATCCCCTAATGTGATGGATCTTGTTAAGTGCGATGGAGCTGCGCTTTATTACAGAAACAAATTTTGGTTACTCGGGGTTACTCCTACAGAGATACAGATTAAAGATATTGCTGAATGGATTCTTGAGTACCACAGTGAAAGTACAGGCATAAATACTGACAGCCTTATGGAAGCTGGTTATCCAGATGCTTCAAGTCTAGGCGAAGCTGTGTGTGGGATGGCTGCTGTTAAGATTACTTCAAAAGATTTCCTCTTTTGGTTTCGATCTCATACTGCAAAAGAAATGAAGTGGGGTGGTGCTAAACATGATCCTGATGACAAGGTTGATGGAAAAAGGATGCACCCAAGATCATCATTCAAGGCATATCTAGATGTTGTTGAGCGACGGAGCCTGGCTTGGGAAGATGTGGAGATGGATGCCATTCATTCCTTGCAGTTGATATTGAGAGGATCATTGCAAGATGAGGTGGTGGATAATTCAAACACGATTGTGAACGTTCCATCAGGTGATGACAAGATTCAGAAGATCCATGAACTCCGTGTGGTTACAAATGAACTGGTTCGCGTTATTGATACAGCTGTTGTCCCCATCTTGGCTGTCGATGCTGTGGGAACTGTAAATGGGTGGAATGCAAAACTAGCTGAACTTACTGGTCTGACTGTTGTGCAAGCTATAGGCATGCCATTGGTCAAACTTCTTGAGAGCGACTCGCTCGACACGGTTAAGAACATGATTTCGTTGGCTCTGCAAGGTGATACAATCTTTTGATCTTCAGAATATGAATTACGTATAGGTATAATTGGATATCTCTGTGTATTCTACTGATAATCATAGATGTGCTTTTAATGTTTCTGAACTAGTACGTGTGGCCAAATAAAATGTCAGTTTCCTCATGAACTGGTTTTTGTGGGGAGAGGTTGTTCCCAACGAGGTTATATATCTGGAGTAAGGTCTGCAACTCTAAATAGCCAGATTAGTGATTATCCTATCTCTATCCATTGTCGACCGTGTTAATTGATTTAGTGTAGATATCTTTTGTCTTCTATTAATTTTTCAATTGACTAAGTCGGATTTTTCATCTAATACAAATTTGCTCCGATTCTTGCCATTTTTCTTCTCTATTTATTTTGTCAAGAATTTTGGTGCTTGCATCTAATTCCATTTTGATATTACAATGGCAGGCATTGAAGAGAGAGACATCAAAATCAAACTCAAAACATTTGGTCCTCGAAAAAGCACTGGTCCAATAATTTTGGTGGTTAATGCATGTTGTAGTCGAGAGTTAAATGAAAATGTTGTAGGTATTTGCTTTATTGGACAAGATCTTACTGGGCAAAAGGTGATTCTGGACAAATATACCAATATGCAAGCTGATTATGTTGGAATCTTGAGAAACCCTTCTGCGCTTATTCCTCCAATTTTTATGGCTGATGAGCATGGACGATGTTTGGAGTGGAACGATGCAATGCAAAAATTGTCTGGTTTAGCTAGAGAAGAAGCCATGGATAAAATGCTTTTAGGAGAGGTTTTCACAGTCAACAGATTTGGTTGTCGGGTTAAAGATCATGACACTTTAATTAAACTCAGGATTCTACTGAATAGTGTAATTTCAGGAGAGAATGCAGATAAACTGCTGTTTGGGTTCTTTGATCGGCATGGTAATTATGTTGAAGCTTTGCTTTCTGCAAACAAAAGAACTGATGCAGAGGGAAGGATAACCGGTGTTTTATGCTTTTTGCATGTGGCTAGTCCAGAACTGCAACACGCCTTGCACGTACAGGGGATGACAGAGCATGCTGCAGCTCAAAGCCTCAAGAAATTGGAATATATTCGACGGGAAATAAAAAAGCCCCTAAATGGGATCATTTTCCTGCAGAATCTAATGGGGTCTTCTGACCTAAGCAAAGAGCAGTTGCAGCTTCTTAAGAGAAGTGTATTGTGTCAAGAACAGTTAAACAAGATCGTTGATGATACTAATATTGAGAATATTGAGGAATGGTATGAAATTTTTAACTTGCTTATTCTGTACATTTGTTTTTCTGTTATTTGTGTTTTGGATTTGGTAGGTGGATGGGGGGTGTTGAAATATTATGATTTTGTGAATTACTTGTGGGGCAGCCATTTTAAGGCCACTCTTTTATTTTGCATTTGAAACATTGCAGGTTTCATTCATGTCAGGCATTTACTTTAAAACTGAAATAGATAACTCCTGTAAAGCTTCTGTGCAAACTTTTGATCAAGTTCTGATTAATTATTTAATACTGATCCCAAGTAACTTTTTCCTTTACATGCCAAGCAAGGAGCAACCCCATTAATTTTTTGCGATTAGGAAAGTTGCTTGAGGGCATGCCATGCAATACTCTCTTCTTAGCAAAAGTCGGGTGATGAGTATATGCAGGGCCTTCCAAGATCATTTTATATTGGAGTGGAAATATATCCTTCTGTCAATGCACTGAAAACACCTTACTTTTCTTTGGCATTCCTATCTGACTTATGTTTTCTATTTATCTTGCTTTTTTCTTGAAAATGATTATTATATGATGTTTCTACCTTCCTTTATATCGTTTCCTTTCAAATTGCTGGTATGCTTGGCTGGTTATGGCGGGTTCTCCTAATGATGAACGAGAATTATTAGATGTGTAGTTTTGGTATGGAATTGTCATTTACTTATTTAGTTTATGTGATACTCCATGTAAATATATGAGTTATTTCTCTTACCTTAGTACTCCAGTTGATCTTCCTACAACACCTGGAAATTGTTATGGTAGTATTGATCTTCTGATACCTGTTTGCAGCTATACGGAACTGAATTGTATAGCATTCAACCTCGGAGAAACTCTAGAGGCTACAATGAATCAGATTAGGATTCTGAGCCAAGAGCGGCAGGTTCATATCATCCATGATTTACCTTTGGAAGTGTCATCCATGCAATTGTACGGAGACAATTTGAGGCTTCAGCAAGTTATTTCAAATCTTTTGACAAATGCTGTCGTTTTCGCCCCTGCATTTGAGGGATCATCAATTGCATTCACAGTTATTCCCCGAAAAAAACGTATAGGAACCAAGCTGCACATTGCCCATCTTGAATTTCGGTAAGTATCTTCTCTCGTGCTTCTGTTATGCTGTTCAGTAGAGGATGCTGTATGTCGTGTTTCCGTAAGCAAGTTCCCAGATCAGAAAAACCATTTGAGGTTTATACTAAAACATGACACTGTATAAGAGCATGACAGCAAGCTATGCTCATATTGACTGCAAAGAGTGCCAAGCATATGGCAAAATGCTGAGTGGGAGAAAAGGCAAATGGATATGACATCTATGGATGACAAGCATGAAACCATGAAAGTGTATTCAATGCTATTAGCTGCTAGATTAATCAAATTTCATATGTGCAAATCTGAATCTAGGGTGGTTTTGTTTGAAGCTTCAGTTCTGTTCTGTTTAGTGTCATCTTCTTAATCCATTGATAATTGGTCATAATATGCATATGAACAAATGAAGTTTCTGCCATTTTCTTGTTCTATACTGCCATAAATATGACTTTCCAAGTTCTCTAGTTCAAACTAGGTGAATTCTAATGCCGTAATATGCTGCTAAATGTAATGTATATAAGCCATAATGGTCAAATGATGGCGAGTATAATTATGGGTTTGACACGGCAGGATCACCCATCCAGCTCCTGGGATCCCAGAGGATTTGATTCAGCAGATGTTTAACCATCACCAAGGTGTCTCAAGGGAAGGTCTGGGCCTCTATATCAGCCAGAAGCTAGTAAAGATCATGAATGGAACTGTACAATATCTAAGAGAAGCAGAAAGATCATCTTTCATTGTTCTCGTAGAATTTCCATTGGCCGGCCAGATTGACAATTGAAACTGAGTCGCTTATGGAATTTGCTGCTCAGGCCCTTTGCTTAAATTTAAATTTGCTGCTTAGCCTGCATGCAATCTTTGGCAAAATGGACACGAATAAAGCTCGAGAGTGGATCAATGGTTAGATTGAAAACTGGATGGTGCTGGAAACTTACACGGACAAATTGGTCTTTTATCGTTCTGTTGCTCGAGGAGCCTGCAAAGAAATTGCGACAGATTGTTCCAGGTTTTAGGAGGTAAAAATGTAAAATAAGTTGTAGCTAGCACTTTTTGAAACCCCAACCATCAATTTTCTTGTAACATGTTCTTCAGCTGCATTAAATTTCAATGGGAATTCTTTCCTTTGGAAAAAAGGAAGAAAATTGTAGTAAATTCTGGGGTACTTTTTCTCCGCGGCCATGTTGCTATGAAGAATGGTTGGTTTAAAGAGTTTGTAAAATGTATTGTTTTTTGATTGAATTCTACTCATTTACTAGAGAATTTTAGGCTTATAGAATATTTTTGGGTAGCTTTTATTGGAGTTTTCTGAAACCCAATTCTGGATTGAGACAAGCTCTCTTCCCAGCTATCCATTCCAGTGGTAGTATGTGCAGCTGTTTCATGCCATCGCTTCACCTCAGGCTCATCTCAGGCTCTCCCATTATCTTCCTCAAATTCTTAAAACCACTCTCCCCTCTCCGCCAAAATCCCATCTCTTCCCTTCTGGGTCTACCCGAGTAAACCCCTTAGAATCGCAACACTAATCACACAACATGATAATACTAAAATATCCCTCCAATAAGATGCTGACAACCTAACATGTATCATTAGCATGTAATTTGAAGAAGAAGAAATTGAACTAGGAAGCATCCTGGTACAAACATATTTCCCCTCGATCTATCAATAAGGATGACCTCGGATAAAAAATATTGGGAACTGAAAAGACCTTATCACCAAACATGTCGAAGATCACCCCGGAGGAGGATTCCTATTTTGAAATACATATAAAAAAGAGGCTCAATAAAGTAAATTTCTCTCACTTTTCACTTATGAGTTTGACTACTAGTCAAAGAGAGTTTTCAATATCGAATTTTCTCATTAGCACAATTATCTATCGATCTAACTTGAGTATCGGAGCATCCCCTAACGTACATTTTTGATCTCGGGGGCCCATCATTCACGTTTTTTACCTATGCAAAGACAGAACAACTTTTTTCCGATTCCAAATCTGATCAATTGAGGTGTCTATGAAACTGAGTAGTAGCTACCGAACGCAACAAGTCGATCAGATTTCGCACGTCTTCGCACCCGATTTCCCTCTCTCCTTTCCCAGTCCTCAGTCTCAAGCGCTTAATTTCACGTCATAACCTTTGATGACCATGAAATTGCGGCCCTCCCAACTCATTTTCCGTCTCCTCCCAACATGAATATCCCCACTCCAAGAAATTAATTTGGGCCTTTTAATCCTTTTCTTATCAATTTTTTTCCATCTTAAAACATAATTATTCAATTAGGTCATGTTTTTGTCGATATTAATGTAAGTTATAACCTAATTACCAAAGTCAATTAATCTATTTTTCCCGACCCACCACAAACCTCACTTTACTACAAAAAATTCTTTAAATTATCAGTTTAGAATAATTCCGATTTTGGGCTTCTAATAATGCATTACAAATGGGTCAACAATGCTAACCGTAAAGGCCTATGACTGTACCCATTTCGCAAGGCCCAGTTGATAGGAAACCCAATAGGCCCAACGATGCGACATTTTTTATTTCGCGGGATTAATAACGTCAAAACAATATTGGCCCATATTGATGAAATTGTTTGATCCCCTTTGTATATTTAGACAAGGGATCCTACTTGAAATGGTGGGTTTTCTTTTGCAGAAAAGCATAACGAGCACCAAAGGAACAACAAAAATTTTTTCCTTTACCTGCCAGGCATTACCGGGTAACCATGTGGCCCCCTAACTTTTAACAGGATTATCGATCAGGTGACTAATCACATCTCTTAGAAACATTGGGTCGGGCCTAATTTGGATCGATAACCTAGAACCTGTCCCGGTATACACCTCTAATAAAAACCTGGGTTGGTGTAGTGAAGGCTCCAAATGCCACTGGGACTTGAGTGCCTTGCAAGTTGCAACTAGCGTGGCTGCATGGGCTAGCATCATGCATGAGCCAATCTTGCCCTGGTATGGGAGAGGAGATGAGACTAGAGAAAGAGTGATAGGCCACAGAGCTAACACTAAGTCGGTTCTTATGAACCCTAGCCGCTCTTCCTGCTCTCAAATCAAGCTTTGTTTGCAGTGAGTTATCAAGGACAATTAGTCGGTTCAGGAGTTGAGGATCTGGTTCAGACATCTCCTCATACACACAGAGTACCCTAAAATATTCATATTAAATTCTTAAAAACATTTAAACATAGATAAAGATAAAATACTCCAATGCCAATATGCATAGTTCTCAACTTTCAAAAACATTAACTAATCAAGGTTCAATTTCCTTACGTTCCCAATTAAAGAAGCAGGAGCCCAAATCCTAAAGCAAACATAGCCACTGCAATAGCCATCCAATCTTATCCATCATACACATTGGTTCCTGAGTCGGATTTGCAGTTTGCAATGTTAAAAGAAGAACAACTGAGTTGAAAATTAAGTAATACAACGATTAAAATACATGTAGTCAAAGTGAAATTGAATTTACTTGCTCAAGCAAACATAAAAAGTTAGTTTATTTTTGTTAGAGGTTAAATAAATTGCTAGCACACGCAACAAACTTGCAACAAAATTTATAAAAGTCCACAAGCTAACCTCGTCACTTGTTGGAATGATTGGTCTCCCTGTCATAATTCTTAAACGTATATCATGCCATGATTCGTGTGTGCTTCGACACTTTTGGATAAGAAAGAAAAAAACAACATTAGATTGAAATAACAAGAACAAACTACACATTATATTATTGACAACAACAAAAACCCATGAACGAATAATAATAACACACCGGGTGACACGACCTCATCCACTCAGAATAAACTTCATTGTGCCAATCCTACATACAATGGAACAAAAATAATATTCAATCATACATGGAAGAAGGAAAAAAACCATCATGATGAGTTATATATACCTGATTGTGAGCAATAGTGAATGAGTAATGAGCAGATTGATAGCATGGAAGGGCCTTATCATACTCTTTAGTTAAGATTGCATACTTGTGGTAAGCAAGTCCCAGCACAAAATGAGTGTCAGTCACTTTGTCATTAATTGATAATGCCTCGTTCAACTTTTTAATTGCATCTATATATATATATATATATATGCAGCAATTAGAAAGAAAAAGAATTAGGTTCTAAGCAAGAAAAGAATTCAATATAAAATCCGGCTGGAGAATACCTCGAAGCAACAGTTGTTGTGGTTCTATGTTATTCATGAGTACAGCCAACCCAATCAGAGCCTCTCCCCATTGTGACAAATTCTGTGAAATAAAAAGCACCCATTGGAACCAACCAGAGATCAGCAAATGGCTTCTTTGGAGTGTTGGATTTTTAAGCAACATAAGAGAAACTTCAGTATTCAGGGATAGAGATCTAAGAGAGAAAAAAAGTGTATATATATATAAATTGAAACAACATAAAAAAGAACTAACCTTGGTGTCCCGAGGGTTTTTATTGTAGCGGGTTTCTGCAGCAGCGCATATATTTGCGAAGTAAGGTAGTCTATCTTCTTTTAAGAATGGTACCTCTTGATTCCTGGAGCTTTCGTTCTTACGAAAGGGCATTGCTATTACTCTGCGTTTGTATATTGTACAGATCAGAACAGATTATAGCCATATATATAATAACAATAACAGATCTGATTCATACGAAGTACGTAGTGAAAGGAATATCCTAAACCATAGAAGAAGAAGTGTTATCACCTTTGTTTTGTCAGAAGATGCCGTTAGCAGTCCAGGTTAGGTCTTTCTGCCTTTTCTTTCCGCTACATGCATTAGGGTTCCAAAGTGATGGAAAGAAGGGCAAACGTGTCAAGATGTACACGGATTCAGATGACCAGTCATTACAAATATAATTATGGCAATTTAAAGCTCACAAGGAAAGGACAGTTAAGAGTCAATCTTGCTAGTCATGAACCAAAAGAAAGAGATCAAAACTCAAAAAGTTTAAACAAGCCCATGAAGCCTTTTTGAGCAGGAGCAAGCTCAAAACATTTTTAAAAAAATGCCATGTCCACGTTAATAGACCCAGGTTCGACTTCCGGCAGACACACTTCTGTTTTCTTCGAGTAGGCTTCATTCGGATTTTGGGCTTCTAATAATACATTACGAATGAGTCAATGACTGTACCATTTCGTAAGGCCCAGTATATAGGAAGCCCGATAGGCCCAACGATGCTACATTATCATTACGAAAATGACATGTAGCCCATTAGCTTGTTAGCCCATGGAAGCCTAACAAGTTTATTCCACTAATTTAATCAATGGAATAGTTTTATTTTCACTCTTTTATCACATAATTCATTGTCTAAAATTCATTGTTCTAATCTAGATTATATTGTTTTTTAAAGCATAGTCTAAATTCATTGTTTTAGTTTTAAATTCATTTTTTTTGAAATTTCATTGAAAAAAACAATGAAATTAAGAAATTTCATTAAAAAATGAAATTAAGATTTACTCGATAAAACTCATCGACAATGAATCTTATTAGAAATAGTTTTATGTGTTGATTCTGAATGTGTAATTTTTTTAAAAATCTAACATATATTTTGAGAGTTAAAATGTTTTAAAATTTTGTTTAAGATACTTGGACTCTCATGTGCTATCACTATATGAGCTATATATAGCACTATTGCTATCGTTAAGGGAAATTTTATACAGCACAAAAACACTATCTTTAGTTCTTTACACCACTTTTTAAACATGATAAATTTACACCAAAAAAAATATAAATTTACGCACAAAATTATAGTGAAAAGCTCAAATTACCCTTGTTATAAATGATACGCTCTCTCATATTTCTCTAACTTCCAAGAACACTCATCTCTCTCATAATTAGTGCTACCATTTTTTTGATCTTATGATCATATCATACAAAATACAAATATAGGAACAAACATATGAAACAGACAAACAAACATGGAGCCCATGTTTACAAGCTATGATCATTCATCCCCCCATATTTCCTTTTTTTACAGTCACCCAAAAGCCATCACCATCCATACTCAAACACCCACATTAAATCACTATTAGTAGCGATGGTTGTGGTGCAGACACTCTGCAGGAGTCACCGGGAACCTACCAGTGTAGGTGCAATAATAATAGATCATGTGATTGGCCTTAACCCATAAGAGCTGATGACCTTGATGCACATTTAGTCCATACAGCGTTGGCTCATCCCACCAATATCTCCTAGCGCCACTGCTGCTGCATTTCTTAGCATTATCAAATGCTGCAACTGACAGAGGGCACTCGCACGCGTCAATTTCAAAGTTCTTATACGTGGCTGTGAAGGGCGCATGGGACCAGTCCGTCTTGAGCCTCCCACCTTGTGTGGCCCAATCGTATGCGTTCTTGTTGAATATCCCACATCGATTGGGAAAAGGGTTGGTGTGTGGTTTAAATGAGGGTTTTCTCCAACTTCTTGATAGGCCTTTTAAGGGGTTGGACAAGGGGCCCAATATGTTAACATGGTATCGGAGCCAGCCTAATGCGATGTAAAACTCCACGTGTGTGTGGTGTGAGCAGGCCCAGGTGAGGCATTGGGCTCACAGCCCACACACGTGCGGGCGGGTGTTGAATATCCCACATCGATTGGGAAAAGGGCTGGTGTGTGGTTTAAATGAGGGTTTCCTCCAACTTCTTGATAGGCCTTTTAAGGGGTTGGACAAGTAGAAAAATAGGAGCAATTGTAGAGAAGAATAGAGGCAATATTTGGTGTGTACGTATATTGATTTAACATTACAATTACAACCTCATATATATAGGGATCAAACATTACACCCTAAGACAAATGTTCCATAATTTGAGGAGCAAATTATTCCATAATTTGAGGAGCAAATTATGCCATAATTTGAGGAGCAAATTATGCCATAATTTGAGGAGCAAATTATGCCATAATTTGATGAACAAATTATGCCATAATTTGAGGATTTAATGTCAATACTCCCCCTCAAGCTGGATCAAGAGGATTGATTGAGCCAAGCTTGGACAATAATTGGTGAAAATGACCAGAAGACAGAACCTTTGTAAAAACATCAGCAAGTTGATCATGGCTTCGAGTGTAAACTGTTTGAATAACTTGATTCTGAACTTGATGACGAATAAAATGACAATCAACTTCAATATGTTTTGTGCGTTCATGAAACACGGGATTAGCAGCAATATGCATAGCAGCCTGATTATCACAAAAAAGAGTCATAGGAAGACTATTTGGAAAACCCAAATCTGCGAGCAAACTCTTAAGCCATATTAGTTCACATGCACTGGATGCCATTGCACGATATTCAGCTTCAGCACTAGAACGAGCAACCACATGTTGTTTTTTGCTACGCCAAGAAACAAGATTTCCACCAACAAACATACAATAGTCGGAAGTGGACTTTCGATCAAGGGCATTTCCAGCCCAATCAGAATCACTATATCCTGTAATCCGTAAGTGACCGTGCTTAGCTAGAACTATGCCACGACCAATAGAACCCTTGAGATAACGTAAGATTCGTTTGACAATGCCCAAATAGAAAAGAGTAGGAGCGTGCATGAACTGGCTAACAAGACTTACACCATAAGCAATGTCAGGTCGAGTAATAGTGAGATAAATGAGCTTACCAACCAACCGTTGGTAATCATTAACTCCTTGTAAAGGTTCACTGGCTGTATCAAGATTTAATTTGCTATCCAGTGGAGTGGATGCTGGTTTTGAATTCATCATTTCGGTTTCCTCTAGCAAATCAAGAATATACTTCCTTTGATTTAGAAATAAACCTTTGCTGGAAACTGCCATTTCAATGCCAAGAAAGTAATTTAAGGAACCAAGATCCTTAATAGGAAATCGAGATTGAAGAGTGGTTTTGAGTTGAGAAATAGCATCAATACTATTCCCAGCAATAATAAGATCATCAACATAAATTAGGACCACCACTATAGTATTGGAAGAATGACGAATGAACAAAGAAGAATCAGCTGTACTGCGAGAGAAACCAACCTCTTGAAGAACGGTACTTAACTTGGCGTGCCAAGCACGCGGAGATTGTTTCAACCCATAGATTGATTTGTGTAGGTGACAAACCAAAGAAGAATCCGAACTCTGTGGATGTCCTGGAGGTAGTTTCATATAGACTTCTTCTTCAAGATCCCCATGAAGGAAAGCATTTTTGACGTCCATTTGACTCATAGACCATCCACAATTTACGGCAACTGAGAGGAGAGTACGCACTGTATTCATCTTAGCAACAGGAGCAAACGTCTCTTTGTAATCCACACCAAAGGTTTGAGTAAATCCCTGGGCCACAAGGCGAGCTTTATGCCTGTCAATGGTGCCATCCGAGTGAAATTTAGTTTTATATACCCAGCGGCTCCCCACTGGTTGTTTTCCAGGAGGAAGTTTAACAACACTTCAAGTCTGATTTTCAGCAAGAGCTTGAAGCTCTTCACCCATAGCTTGTCGCCATATTTCCTGAGAATTTGCTTCCTTGAAATTCTTAGGTTCATGAACAGTAGAAATATCGGTGAGAAATGCCACATGAGCTGAGGAAAGACGATGATAAGTGACATACTTGGAGAGAGGATGACAAGCAGAAAAAGTGACGTAATCTTTAAGTTTTGTTGGAGGGACGCGGTTTCGAGTAGGATTCCGTCAAACCAATGATGGTGAAACCTCATGATTATTAATGGAAGCAAGCACCTCATGATTATTAGTGGAAGCAAGCACATGCACATCTTGGAGATTCTCGGGCTGTTCGGCTGGAGCATTTTCAACCAAATTTTCAGCTAGCACATTTGGAAGGAGTTCAGCCTGTCCAGTTGGAGGATTTTCAGCTGCCTGGTGCGGAACAAACTCAGCAATATTAGGCTTGTGAGGAACCCCTTCAGAAATAATCTCGGATATAGGCAAGGGAAACACTTCCTCTAAATCATCTTGAGAATTTGTATAATAAGGTGTTGCTTCTTCAAACATAACATCTCTGAAGACAAATAATCTTCGAGAATCAGGATGATAACATTTATACCCTTTCTGGGTCGAAGAATACCCCAGAAAAATACACTTAGCAGCTCGGGCATCAAGCTTATCACGATGAGATGCTTGTATATGCACAAAGCAAGTGCAACCAAATACTTTCAAGTGAGACACATCAATAGTTTTCTCCTGCAAAACTTCAAGGGGAGATTTAAAAGACAACACTCGGCTCGGAAGCCGATTAATGATATAAACTGCTGCTAATACTCCATAAGACCAAAAAACTTTTGGAACATGCATGTGAAGCATCAAAGCACGAGTTTTTTCCAACAAGTCTCTATTTTTGCGTTCTGCTACTCCGTTCTGTTGAGGAGTACCAACACAACTAGTCTGATGTACAATGCCATGAGAATATAAATATTGTGTCATATTTTTAGACATGAATTCTGTGCCATTATCAGAACGAAGTGTTTGAATTTTAGAGGAAAATTGAGTCTGAACAAGCATATGAAAATCTTTGAAGATATTCATAACTTCACCTTTTGATCTCAACATGTACACCCAAGTAACACGTGAGAAATCATCAATAAATGTAACAAAGTATTTAAAACCATCAATTGATTCAAGAGTAGGTCCCCAAACATCGGAGTGAACAAGTTCAAACATTCTAGTAGTTCTAGAAGAAGAAGACACAAAAGGTAATCTAGTAGATTTTGACAAATGGCAAATTTCACAAGAAAAATAATTGGTATCAACATTTGGCAACAATTTAGTGAGAATATTATCTGAAGGATGTGCTAAACGTTGATGCCAGAGAACATGATCTGCCGAGGAAGAAGGAAAAAACGAGACTTGAGTACTTTTGCTAGGTTGAAAATTTCCTGAGATGTAGTAGAGACCTTGTAGAAAAAATCCTCTACCAATGATCTTCTTGGTGACAAGATCTTGAAAAAGTACCTCATGAGGAAGAAATATAACACAACAATTTAAAGCTTGAGTGAGTTTTCTAACCGAAAGTAACTTGACTGGAAAAGATGGAACATATAAAGCCATTGAAGTCACATCTTTAGACAACAATTTAAGTTTACCTTCACCAAGAACAGGAAAACCATTCCCATTGGCAATTGACACATGGGATGGAGTAGAAAATTTTTTGAAGTCAGACAAATTGGTTAATTTATTTGTCATATGATCGGTGGCACCAGAATCAACAATCCAAAAATCATGCACGGTATTAAATTCTATAGCAGTAGAGAATGCACTGAAAATACCTTCAAGGTTGTCATTGGATTGATGTCCCGAGTCTGATAAGAACCCAGCAAACTTACCAAGGAGGGTTGTGGAATTAGAGTGTCCTATACCAGAAGCTCCATGTATTGAATTTGAGGTGTAATTTACTCTTCCCTTCTCCTGAAGATAGGTTGCAAACTCATTTATAAGGGAAATTGGATTTGAGGTGTAATTTACCATATCTCCCTGTAATGTTTCTACAACATGACCTGCTCCGATACCATGTAGAAAAATAGGAGCAATTGTAGAGAAGAATAGAGGCAATATTTGGTGTGTATGTATATTGATTTAACATTACAATTACAACCTCATATATATAGGGATCAAACATTACACCCTAAGACAAATGTTCCATAATTTGAGGAGCAAATTATGGGACAAAAGTTCCATAATTTGAGGATCAAATTATGCCATAATTTGAGGAGCAAATTATGCCATAATTTGAGGAACAAATTATGCCATAATTTGAGGATTTAATGTCAATAGTTCCATATTGAGTTGTAGGCATGGTGCAGCCCGAGTAGGGACTGACCATCAAACCAGCAAGTTGGTACTACCATTCACCAATTGAAGCACAGATAATCAGAGAAGGCAGCCGACTATCAAACTCACATAGCAATAAAGACCAAGCCAAATATAATCATCCCAAGGAACTGCCACAAATGGTAAAAACCAGATAACTTTAGTTGCTCAAGACAAGGAATCAACAAACTAATCTCCAGCAAATATATGTATATCCATGACTGATAATTCCTATAAATATATGAAGGAGATACAAAATCAAGGTAAAGGGAGATTACAAACCAACGGGGAGAACCCCAAATCGATTGAAGCTTCTTGTGCAAGAGGGAGAGAACCTGAACTCAAAGAAAGAAACTAAGAACAGAAAAGTTCACCAAATATCAAAATCTGACTTTTCCTGTAAGCCCCTGCCTTCTTGCATTGTACCAAGGAGGAGAACTTCATGGGCCTGGGTCTTAAACTCTAACCAAGCCAACTTGCAAACTAATTAATAAGCCACTGCATCAAGACACCCATTGCTTAGTCCTTTGGAAAGGGAATTCCTTTGTGTTCCATGTTTGGGTGTGCTCTGATTGGAGTCTCATCCACCAAAAATACAACTTGGCGCTGGTTCCAAGCAAAAGCATGTATGATGAAAAGGGAAAAACAAAGAGGAACATATATTTTAAAATTTTAGTTTAAGGGTTAATATGTCTTTGTATACAAATGTAAACTATAAAAAATTAAAAAGTTGTATAAAGATAGTGTTTTTAATGGCGTGTAGATAAAATTTATCTATCGTTGGGTCTTAAAGAGTGTCTATAATTATCCGCTTGTTTGGCGGGGATGGATCCACTTGGCCCAGTGGATAGGAAGCCCAATAGGCATAACGATGTGACATTATAGTTGAAGAGTGTCTTTAATTCTCTCTCTTTGACAAGGGGGCCGTTTGGTGGGGGCGGATCCATATATTTTAGAAAAATAATTGTAATAATACATATATTTTTAGAAAAATAAAATTACTAGAAGTGAAGGCTTTAGAGAGACAGGGAGAGTAAGATATCCCTCAAGTGCTTCAGGGTGCCAATGAGGAGGGGTCTTACCATATTTATAGTGCTTTGGTCGTGTGACTGCCACGTGTCGATAGTACAGATAGGCCTTGGGCTTTGATTGGGCCAAAGGACTTCGATAGGAGCTCATTGGTAGCATGGGCCTTGAGCTTTTGTAGAATAGATGAATCATTTTGTAAGGTCATATGACTATACTTCAGTGGGTCTATTGGTCGACTGGGCTTCGGTGGACCAATATATCGATCGGGCTTCAGTGGGCCTCTTTGGTCGACCAGGCTTCCGTGAGCCAATATGTCGACTGGGCTTCGGTGGGCCTCTTTGGTTGATCGAGCTTCAGTGGGCCCCATTGTAGATTAAAGCTCTCATGGGCTTCGTAGATAGATTGCCCAGGCTCGCGTGGACATTTCGGGCTGTGCTCAAGACTCTCATGGGTCTTTGCGAAGCTTGGCTAAGACTCTCGTGGGTCTAACATTTGTTTGTCTAATATTGGGTCATGAGCTTGGTCGACTAAGACTCTCGTTGGTCTATTATTGTCGGTTGGGACGCTCGTAGGCCTTGTGATGTAGATGTGGATGATTTTGGGCCCATACAGCCCCGGACCCCTGCACTAAGTTTCACCCATTTATGTTCAATGCTGGATCCGCCCCTAGACTCATATAGTCGGGTCTTGGAGTTCAAGAGAGAGACAATGATTATGAGTTAGTGGATGAGGTTTGTTCCATAAAAAAAAAAGTGAATGGATGAGGAAGATATGTAAGAGCATCTGCAGTTGATTATTTTAACATATTCTCTAAAATATATAAAAATTGTCATTGTTTCTTATTTTATAGATTTTTTATCCAACCAACACAACATCATATTATTTATCATATTCTCAACTTCATGAAAAAAATATTTATTTCTCTTTCTTTTATTATTCTATTAATATAAATTAATTTGAAGTACGTAAAATATTAAAAATGGAAGGAGAGAGGAGAGTGAAAAAGTAACAAAAAAAATTATTTTATATTTAGGGAAGTGAATAGTGGTTCTCTAGATGTGGATAATCATTGTTCATGTTCTCTAAAATATGGAACCTATACGTAATCTTATACAGAGATGTTTTTTTGACTAGTTTCTCCATATTCGTTTCCGACTTTACGGGAAGAATCGTGTTTAGATAATCTGATATGAACACTCTAACAATGGAACATATATCTGCAAAACATGATACATTGTTATTTTATTGTTTATTCATTATTTGTCATTAGTATATAGTCAAAGGATAATGTTAGAGACCCCCAAAATTTGACCTCAAAAGTCTCCCAAATCTATATGACATTAAAATAGTAATCGATTAAAAACACACATGTAAGACCCATTTCACGCCTCAACACTCCACATTAAATGGGGGTCACTTTTTGGAGGTTCCAACCATTATCCATAGTCAAATATTTATAAATAATAAATACATACATGATTATTAATACCAAGAGATTGTGGAATCAAAACTCCCAATGCGGTTATAATCCTTAATGCCTTAATGTTCGTATTGGTGGATTGAGAATTTATACTCTATGTAACATTCAATTTCATCAAACACCTACATAATTTATTTCATAGTTTATATACTCAAGCATAAATCAACAGTGTATACTCTAGCATATATTCAATCAGTTATACTCTGTATGGAGACTAAGTAATGATAAACCCAACAATCGGTTATAAATTTTTTTAAAAAAATCCAATAGTCAGTATTCAGTAATACGTTCCGAAATTCAGACGGACGTTAAATGAGTGGGTTGAGGATGGGACCGAAAGGGGCCCATCGATCGATTAACGTGGACATGGCATTCTTTTTATGGCCCAAAATGGCTTCATGGGCTTGGTTAAACTTTTGATCTCTCTTGGTCGGTCGATGACTAGCAATTTTGACTTAAAAAGAAAAGGAGTTTCCTTTCCTTGTGAGCTTTGAATTGCCATAATTATTAATCGGCGGGTCATCTGAATCCGTGTACCTCTTCACATGTGTGACCCGTTTACCCTTCTTTACATCCCCTTGAAACCCTAGTGCATCCAGCGGTTTTTCTCAAGATCTCTTGAAAGGTATTGAGAGGGCTTTTATGTTCCGTACATAGATAGCGTCGAGTGTCCTAAGATCATCGACGCCGTGTTCCATTGTCACTTCTCTTGACTTGAACGGAAAGGAAAGGCAGACCTAACCTGGACTGCTAACAAAGGTGAGAACACTTGTTCTCTTAGGATTTGGGTTTTCTTTCACCACTTTGTATGAATCAGATCTGTTATTGTTATTATATGGCTATAATCTCTTCTCTGTACACATGCAGAGTAATTAAAATGCCGTTTGGGAGGGAAAAAAACTCTCGTAATCGACCTTTCTCAAAAGAAGACAAAATACCTTTTTACTCAGATGTATGCGCAACCGCCGAAACGCGTTACAGCAGAAAACCTCTGGACGCGAAAGTTAGTTCCTTTTTATGTCTCTCGATATATATGTTTTTCCTTTACTTCTTTTCTATGTTATTTAAAAATCCGACATTGCAAAGAACCCATTTAGCTTTCTGGTTGGTATTAACTCTCTAATTTATACAAATTCTTCCAAAGCATGACCCATTTGTTCCGATGGGCTTTTCATTTTACAGAATTTGTCAAGATGGGGAGAGGCTCTGATAGGGTTGGCTGTAATCAAGGATAACGTAGAATCACAAAAAGAGATGCTTCGAGGTATTCTCCAACCGGATTTGATGAGGAATGTTTTTTTTTTTTTCCTTGCTAATTCTTTTTTTCCTGATCATTGCTGCATAGATTCAATTAAAAAGTTGGAGGAGGCCTTATCAATTAATGACAAAATGACCGAAACCCATTTTTTGCTTGGGAACGCCTATCACAAGTATGGAATCTTAACTAAAGATTATGATAAGGCCCAACCATACTATCAATCTGCTTATTACTCATTCAGAAAGGCTCATAATCAGGTATATATAATGCATTTGATACTTATGTTATATCGCATATGGTTTTGTTTTCTTTCATATTATGATTGAATATTATTTTTGTTCTGTTGTAGGATCCTAAAAATGAAGTTTATTCTGAGTGGATGAACATGTCTCAACCGGTGTGTTATTATTTTTCGTTGATAGGTTTCTGTTGTTGGCAATTTAATGGGTAGTTTGTTCTTGTTATTAATTCAATGTTTTTTTTCCTATCTGGAAGTGTCGAATCTCACACAAGGGATGGCATGATATACGGTTAAGAATTATCACAAAGAGACCACTTATTGATGAGGTTAGCTTATGGACTTCTTGAAACTCTTGTAGTTCTGTTGCAATGTTGTTGCATGTGCTGGTAACTTTAGTTCAGTAACTTCAGTTGTAGCTAAAATAAACTAGCTAGGAGTAGGACCATGCTAATTCTTCTGTTATTGTAACGTATAACAACTTTTTATGTATGTTTGAGCATGCAAATTCAATTTCACATTGGTTGTACCATTTTTCAACTCATTTGTTCTTTTTCCATTGACATCTGTGAATCCAACCCAGGAAGCAGATGGAATGGAAATGATGGTCAAGTTTGGTGGGATGACTATTATTGCTGTCGCTGTTGGCATTCTTGCTGTTGGATTTGGGAGCCTGTTGCAGCTTCTTTAACCGCGCACTTAAGAAATTGAACATTAGTAAATTAATATTGTTAACAGCTGAAAACTATGCATGTTTGCATTGGAGTATTTTATCTTTATCCGAGTGTTTCAATGTATTTAAGACAATATTTTCGGGCACTAAGTGTGGAGGAGGAGGTGTTCTCTTTATCTTTGTTGGGATTTTGATCTCACATATTTGTGCATGTGCTATCTCCCCTGAAAGGAAGCAACTATGTCTAGTCGGTCTAATCTCAACAGTATACCAGCCAGAGAGAGACGCTACAAAACTGTGTTCCTGAATTTCGATTGTATTATTCAATGAACAAGATTAGCATGGATGACACTTCCAAATCTAGTTCACTGTGGCCTATAGAGTTTATCGGAGGTTGAATTCAGTACAGTTCAGTTCCATATATTATATATAGCTGCAAACAGGTATTCAGGTGGTGTGGGAAGATCAACTGAAGTACCAAGGTAAGAGAAGTAACTCACATATTCGCATCTGAGTATCACATAAAACTAATTTATTAAATGATAGTTCCATACCAAAACTACACTTCTAATAGTAGTACTCATTCATCATTAGGAGAACCTGCCCTAAACAGCCATGCATAGCAATGCCTTTTGGTTGCTTTTGATGACAATTCCGCTCGCTTTTGATGGCCCTTTGGTGGAGTCGTGCGGCACAGCGATGCCCCGGGCGGCAGAGGTGGGCTCAACATTGGACATAAGGGGGAAAACTTAGTGCGTGGGGCAACACCCCCGAAATTGTTTGTGGCGCCACCGTTGGCCGTGGGTGGATCCGTCCCTGATTGTTTGTCCTGAACTCCAAGATCCACAAGAACTCCTCCTTTTTCCTCTTTATTCCTCTTTCTCCATCTCACATAAATATGTGGGCTCCCTCTTGTCTTGTTAGAATCTGGCAAACAATGGAGGAAAAACGCCCAGGGTTATCGACAGGGCCGGCGCTACCATCTTTTGTACCCAAAGCGGCATGGTAAGTGGCACTCTATTGAAAAAAAATGATGCCATTAACCTTGGTGTCCATAGATGTAGAGAGGATTTGAAATACGGGGGGACTAAACCCTTTCTGTGTAATTAATTAAATCCAATTATTATTTTTTGAGGAGATTTTAAATTTGATTTTGATTAGATCTCTTGATTGGGAACTAAACCCTTTGTGTGCAATTATTTTTAAAGATATTTTAAATCTTATTTTGATTTTCTCACTTGATTGGGAAATAAACCCTTTGTGTGCAATTAATTAAATATAATAGTTACTTTTTTGAATAGATTTTAAATATGATTTTGATTTCCTCTCTTGATTGGGAACTAAACCCTTTGTGTGCAATTATTTTTAAAGATATTTTAAATCTTATTTTGATTTCCTCACTTGATTGGGAAATAAACCCTTTGTGTGCAATTAATTAAATATAATAATTATATTCGTTAAGAGATTTTAAATCTTATTTTGATTTCCTCTCTTGATTGAGAATTAAACATTATGTGTGTAATTAATTGGGATGAACATTATTTGCACCATATTTTTTTTACTAAATACACCCTACTCTAGTGTGTTTTTAAAGGGTTAATGGGGTGTATTTAGTAAAAAATGGGGTGCAAATAATGTTCATCTTAATTGGATGGTGTTCCCCTTTTGGGGAACATATGCTAGCCTAAAAAAGGCTTTAAAAAGTATTAAAAAAAAAATTAATTGGTTGGTGTGTAAGCAGACTCAAAATCTGGTGTGTAGAGATGAAATGATAATGGAACCGCTAGACCAATTGTAGTTTTTGTAAACTAATAATATATACTTTTTTTTAAATAATATGGTGCCTTTTTGGGCCCTGAGTCAGCGGTTTGGTGCCCAAAGTTCTAGTTTTGGTTGCTTTGCGCTAGAGCTAACCGTAAAAAAGCCCCAATCGACAATTGTTGGGTCTCTGCATCTTTCCTAAACCCATCCATCAATAGATGCAATTAGGGTGTGATTAAAATTTCTTTAAAGAGTGAGTCCGTAAATGGAGCCCTTTCAAGTGAGTTGGGCCCAACCACCATCTAAGGTTTTTTTTTTTCCTCATGAAAACCATGGGTCTTTCAAAAACAAACACATCATATATTATTCAAAGATGTTTTTTATTTTCATTTTTTTGAAATACCGATGAAAAACATGTTTTCTCATTGAAATTGAATGTGTTAGACACATATATTCATAACTCAGCCGATTGACAAGATCAACGACTTACTAAAATATTCACTTAAAATGTTGAACCCAATATCACAAAAAGGGAGTTAACCATGTTTATTATTGAAAGTAGGTGATCCTAAAATACATATGATGAATTTATTCAATTGGTCTAAGGATATCGATTTGTTCTTTAACACAAAATTTATTGATTTTTTTTTAATAATTTATAATCGGTGAGACATCGGGCAGTTATTCAAATTTAGAAAGGTATTTATTCAAATGATCAACTCTGTTTTGTTTTAATTATTAGAGAGAATTCTGTCATCTTTTTTCTCGTCACGACAGATGGCGCATACATTGGATATTCTAAATAAAACCACATATTAATTAAGCATAACATTCATGTCAGATAAATACGAAGTATTAAACATTCACATCAAAAACCCCAAAAGACAACTCCCTCAGCCACACTGAGTATCCCAAAATACTAGTCTTAAAACTCTAAATACATATTAAGCATTCATATCAAAAACCCCAAAAGACACCTCCTTCATGATGAGTATAGTCTTAAAACTCTAAATACATAATAAGCATTCATATCAAAGACCCCAAAAGACGACACCTTCATCATGAGTATCCCAAAATACTAGTCTCAAAACCCTAAAATATAGCGAGAAAATTTTAAAGATAAAAAAGTAATCCAGAGTTGTCAACTTCCTCTTTGTATCTTCTATGCCAATCCCTCCATCAGTAACGGTAGCAGAAGAGACTTGATTTTATCCAATCCAGGAGATGATGCAGGAGCTGTAGATGTCTCTGAAAATAAATAGTTTCACTGTTGTTAAAGAACGATAAATATTTAAGAAACAAAATACTCAATTTAACTAGGATCAAATGATAATCTTACCACATGTTTCCCAATTAGCAATCCAGAACATTGTTCCAACATATACCATCAGGGAGACAGAAACAGAACAAAGACATCCATAGTAAACATTCCCATACAAAGACCCATTCATTGATTTGACTCGCTTAATCATACGGGCAACCTCATTCATGTAACTCTCCGACACAGATGATGAGGTAATTGGAGAACTAGATACATCCATCAAGTCTGCAACGGTTGGAGGCTTTCCAAGAAAATTAATCAGATTACTTTGCTCCCTTGTCAATTCAGTGAAGTCTAGAAACACAGCCTTCATGCGGATGAAGGCAAGACAAACAGGGTATACAAGTGTACACAAGAGGAACCCAGCAACTATGAGAGCAGACGTCAAAGAAATGCAAGAAACAGTGGATTTGACCACCATAGCCAGGAATGAATTACTAAAAGCAAAGAAGTTCATACTGCTGGTAAGACTTGCCATTGTAGATTCTGCTTCATTAACCACTCCAGCTTGCTTTTGCTTCAAGTTAGAGAGTTCAACTTTTTTATGTAACAAATTGATTTGAACTTCATTAAGAGATTCAGAATGTATTTCATCAACATCCAGAATAATCTGCAAAACAAAACAAAACAAAACAAAAAAACCCAGAATATTCTAGTGTTAGGATATTTCTACGTGAGAGAATGAAACTAAAATAATGAACAAGAAGAGGAATAAGAGAGACATTGGGACGAGGAGCTCCGTTTTCTATCTCTTCTATCTCAGCCATCTTCCAAATTTTGAACTGCCAGAATGCTAAATGTGAAGGAATGAACAGGTAGAAGAAGAGAGATGCATGATACCTCTACATATAATACTGCTGAAGTATGAACGCATTTTGGATATTTGTTTTCGGGGAGAAACATTGATGAGACAAACCAGTGGGAGTGAAAAAGTGGAGGGGAGATTTGCATCGATGATAATAGAAATCCGATGTTGACGGGTTTTGTAAAGAGGAGTGACAAACCAGGAAAAGGTGGAGAGATTTGTAAGGAGGTATTTAGGGATAATAGAGAGTGAGAGGGGAGAGAGGCATAGAGAGGAGGAAATGTGGGAGTAGGAGTTAATCTGTCAGAGAGCTGCGGCTATGCAGACAGAGGAGAGGCAGAAGGAAGAAAGAGACTAAATACTTTTACCGATCTTAATTCTTAAGTTGGATTTTTTCTTTTTTCAATAAAATAGTCTAGATCCAAATGAACCAATTAGTAATTAAAGTGAATGAGGCTTTGGAACTCGCAGACTGGAGTGATCATTATCATTAACTAGAGACAAAATAACAACCTGAAATTACTTGACATTAAATTTTTAGATTTTAAGAAATATTATTAGGAAACTAATTCAACCTTTGGTGTAATCAAAATGTTGCTACTAATAAATCCAAAAAAAAAAAAAACACAAAGAGCACGGGGTCCCAGACATCTCTGTCTGCAGTCTAAAAACAAACCTTTTTTTTTTGTCAGGAAACCAGACCCACTTTCACCTTAATTGTTCTGTTCTATGTGGTTGTTTTTTTTAATGGAAAGTCTTCTCTTTCGAAAAACAAAAGTCAAAAAGCAAAGCTCGAAAGATAATTTACACAAGTTATTGTCAAAATGATGAGATGGATGTTCCATGATAGGTCAAATCAAAATAAATAGATGAAGAGAACTCGGAATATATATATATGCGTGTGTCTAACGGCTTTGAAATTTTCAATATGTATATATCTTTAGGAGACTTAATAGGATTATCTTAGAAGTTTTTTTTTAAAATGCTGATTAATTGTTGTCACTACTCACTAGCATAAGGGGTACCAAAATTCTGGTCGATCGAATTTGTTTGATCCAAAATAAATTAAGTTTCGACATAAGTGACATGTTCGAAATCTAGGTCTTTTTTGTTTGATTTAAAATCGGATCAGAGTCCAAAAATAAAAATCGTGTCTAATTTACTTTTCCCGATCCTAATCTGTATTAAGTTATTGTTCGATTTACTTGTTCAGATTTAAATCAATTTGGACTTAATCGATTAAATACATCTAAAATCCAATCCAAATTAAAAACTGGGATATAAATTTTTTATAAACATATGTTGTTGTCCCATCATGAACTTTTTTTTTTTTGTCACTTGACTACTAACTAGCATGGGAAATACCAGATATGTATGTTTTATCAAAAAGGGCACTTTCGCAAGAGCAAACGCCACAAAAAGATCTGGCTAAAAAAATTAAATGACCATTTTGAACACCAATACTTCGTACATGTTTTTAGCAGAGAGAAAACCATGTCGCATGCGCATCGAATGTTGGTCTGACCTAAAACGACTGCGTGATTGTTGCCTGTGGATCGTGGGATCACTTGAGACTGTAGATGATCCTTCTCAGTCATTTAATGCATGGGTGGCTACTAAGGATATCTGTCAGAATCCTTTTGCATATCCTTCGGGGCGGGGTGGTACGTTTTATGTTCTTGTTTTGTCACTTGTGTCTTTCTAGGGCTTTTTAGAATTTTGTTCTTTTATCACTTGTAAGAAGTCTTTATACACCTATCATTTTAAAAATTGGAATTTTCCAAGGCCATTCTGGCAACTGATCGTGCCGAGCAACATACCGTGTTAGCCCGAACCCAAATGGTATGAGCCGACGGTATAAGTCGTTATGGGCTAACGACTCGTTTGACACCTCTAGTGCGTATCTCCATGAAATTAATAAGCAATACCCAAAATATACAATTAATAGGGAATGTTAAATAGACATCTATTTTTGTAAATACAACAACATATTTTTTTGTAATTTTGGGACAATGAATTTTTTTTACAGAATCATTAAGAAAACACATTATTTTAATAGACGTTTGATGTTAAATACAAACCTAAACTCCACTTAACCTGACCTATCGTCAATTTCACCCTAAACATTCTTTGGACCAAGCCAATTTATACTTATATCTATATGTATATATGGCTAATTTGATCATTTCCGAAAAATAAGACGTTTGTATTAGGGCTTGACCCTCAATTTATTAAGAAAATTATACAAATAATAGTTGGACCTTCTTTTTTCTTTTCTTTTTGGAGGTTTGCGGTGTAAACTTAATAGTCTCTAATTAAATATGTAAAAATTGTTTATTTTGAATTTTAATTTAAGGGTTAATATGTCATTGTATACAATATTATTTGTGTAAATTATAAAAAATTAAAAAGTGGTGTGAAGATAGTGTTGTTTGGTGTATAAATAAAATTTTTCATTACCTTTTACGGACGCGGTTTTTGGGAATATTAGAATCTTTCAAAGTGTAATTGGACAACATTTTGGCCCACTTTTATAGTTTCCTTTTGATGGGTTTGCAGCAGAGGAGCGTATAAGCTCACAAGCCAATTAATTTAATTGTCCCATTGGATTAAACCGTGAACAGTGACCATATTAAAATCTCGGCTTTTGAATCTTTCACCCCAACTAAGTAAATCATTGGCCATCGATATTTATAGAAATTATCATGTAAGGACGTTGTTGTTGGGGGTTTATGGAAGTACCTATTTTAATCCCCTAAATATGACCAAATGATTGAGATTAAAGTTGATATAGAGCTAAGGGTTAGGGTATACAGCTAACCAAACAAAATATGAGAGAGAGTTTAGGGACTCATAAAAAAATATTTACGATTTGATGTTTTGAGATTTGAGGTTTAAATTTGATGGTTTATGATTTAGAGTGTAGGTATTTGGGGTTTATTGTTGTTTAGCCTACAATCACTCAGTCGATATGATTAAGACATATTTAAATTGGGTGGTACTTAAGTTAGAGTCCCTACTCCGACGTACCTACCCAAAAAGTTTAGAATTGTTTAATCAATTTTAGTTTAACATATATTGGTGTTTAGTAGTTTAAAAATAGAAGCACTTACATAGACTCCGATAAATTCTTACTTACTTGATAAAGATTATATAATATATAATATATATACATAATTACTGAAACCATTGTCGAACGCTGGTTATCGTTAGGAGTCGGCATCAGGTGGGCCCGGCCCCCTAAGGGTCGGGCCGGGCTCGACTTTTAACTATTATGTATGTATGTATTATATATATGTATATGTATTATGTATATTTATATACACAGACTATGCACATGCACTGTATGCACATATACATATATATATAAATAATGTATGAGGCTCGGACGGGGTTCGAGCCAGCCTAAAATTGATCTGAGGTTTCGGGTCAGGCCCGGCCCTGAAAATGGAGTCTAGGCCCATCTAAGGCATAGGGTCTGGTTGTCCAGACCCGATGTAATTTCGGGCCGGGCTTTGATCGGAGTCGGGCTCGGACCTAGGCCTACGGGCCAAATGATGGCCCCTACTTACCATTATAATAAAAATTTATAAATCCCTAATCATCTAGAGATTTGCCTCCAAACAATTTTCCTACACCCGCCACTCAAGTCTAAATGACTAGGTATGCTGTGATAGAGATAAATCTTAAGTTAACATGTTTATCACTAAATCAATTGTAATCATCTTGTTATTCTGTCACATGATTCTCTCTTAAACTCAAGGATTGACAACAATCATCATCACCCTAATCAGGATTGACCTTGTACAGATATATATACGGTTACCATGTGAATAGAAGTAAGAAAAGATGTGTATTTTCCACTTCACTATTTCAGTCTTATATGCTCTAGTAAGAAGTAACCTTAACATTGATTTAGTCAGTGATTGGAATTTCTACGAGTGCTGTATTAGCCAATCCCTGCTCTCCTCCATCCTTTACCATAAGGCTGAGAAATTAGAAGACCATTTTGAAATGGGACTGGCTAGCTGCTGAATTAATGCATGTACGAACATCTGGCCTCCTTTCAGTTGTAAAAGGACATGGACAGGATGAATCACGACCGCCTGCTTATTAGACAGCCTATTGTCTTCTCCATTGGATCACTCGAGGCTCTTCGATATCCTTCTCAGCCATTTAATGCGTTGCTGGTCACGACTCACGAGGCTGTCTCACGAACTTCAGAGTTCAAAATCTCCCTTTTTTCCATATAATAAAAAAACATGGTCTCTTCCTTTCTTTCGTTTGGTACATTCTAGACTGTTTCTCACTACTGACTTCTAGTGCCTTTTTTTTTTTTTTTTAAGGAATCTTCTATTGCTTTTTGTCTATTTGAGACACGGTTTTTTGGCACATTGAACTCTCTCAAACTGTTATTGGACAAAATTTTGGAAGATAATGGGACAACGAATGATGTTTTGAAAGATTGATGAATACCTTGACCTTGGTACTTGCCCCCTCACCTGGTTGTGCTAATCACCTAATCTTGTTGATTGAATAATAGATTAAAAATTATGGAAAACATTTTTGTCCCAACCGTTTCCCTCTAGCCGGTATAGTGTGGAGATTAGGCCGACTAGATTATTTAATCTCTTAATTTCTTCTTTGTTAGGCCTTGTATAATGGCGTCCTTTCAGGGGAGACAGGATATAATTAAGCACACCACATGCACACAATAAGTGATCATATCAAATCCCAACAAGATAAATATGCGTCCTCCTTCACACAGAGTGCCCGAAAATGTTCGTCTTAAATTCTTAAATAATAAGCAACATTTAAACAGACAAAGATAAAAATACTCCAACTCAGAGAGGCATATATAGTTTTAAGCTTTAACACACATTAACTAATAAAGTTAAGCGCCCAATTAAAGAAGCCGCAACAGGCGCCCAAATCCCATGGCAAGAATGCCAACAGCGACTGCAATCGCCATCCCACCAAAGATGCCCAGCTCTTTCAATATTCCCTTTGCTTCCTGGGTTGGATTGGCAAATCGCAATGAAAAAATAAGAACAAATGAGTTGAAAAGTGGTACAACAATTAAAATACGTGAAATTGAATTTGCATGCTCAAACATATGTAAAAAGCTAACCTCGTCACTTGATGAAATAAGTGGTCTCTTTGTCATAATTCTTAAGCGTATATCATGCCATGACTCGTGTGAGTTTTGACACTTTTGGATAGGAAAAAAAACCATTAGAGTGAAATAACAAAAATGAATAAACTACACAATAAATTGTCAACAACAAAAACCCATCAAAGAAGAATAACAACACACCTGGTGACACATCTTAATCCACTCAGAATAAACTTCATTCTCAGGATCCTACAATGGAACAAAAATAACATTCAATCATATATTAAAAAAAAAAAAAAAAAACATATGCGATATATTATAAATAAGTATCAAATGTACTATATATACCTGATTGTGAGCCTTGGTGAAAGAGTAATAAGCAGATTGATAGCGTGGAAGGGCCTTATCATACTCTTTAGTTAAAATTCCATACTTGTGGGGTAAGCAAGTCCCAGCAAATAATGAGTGTCAGTCACTTTCTCATTAATTGATAATGCCTCCTTTAACTTTTTAATTGCATCTATGCAGAAATTCAGAAAATAAAAATTAGCTTTTAACCAAGAAAAAAAAAAATTCAGTATAAAATCCGGCTGGAGAATACCTCGAAGGTACTGCTGTTGTGGTTCTACGGTATCCATTAGCACAGCCAACCCCATCAGAGCCTCTCCCCATCTTGACAAATTCTGTAAAATAAAAAGCAACCATTGGAACAAATGGGTCATGCTTTGGATAATTTCGTCAATTAGAGAGAGAACAAATGACTTCTTGTCAATGTTGGGTTTTTAAACAACATAAGAGAAACTTCAGTCCCCAGGGATAGAGAGATCTTAAAAAAGCAAAAGAAAGAAAGAAAAAACATATATATCGAAACAACATAAAAAAGAACTAACTTTGGTATCCCCTGGTTTTTTTCTGTAGCGAATCTCCGCAGCTGCGCATATATTAGTGTAGAAGGGCACTTTATCTTCTTTTAAGAATGGTACCTCTTGATCCCAAGAGCTTTTCTTCTTACCAAAAGGCATTGTACGTTGTGATTACTCTGCATTTATACAGACAAGAGATAATAGCCATATAATAACAATATATAACAGATCTGAATCATACAAAGTGGAGTGGTGAAAGGAATCCTGAACCCTAAAAGAAGAAGTGCTCTCACCTTTGTCTTGTCAGAAGACGCCGTTAGCAGTCCAGGTTAGGTCTGCCTTCGCTTCCCGTTCAAGTCAAGAGAAGGGACGATGGGAACACGGCGTCGATGGTCTTAGGACTCTCGCTATGTACGGAACAGAACAGCCCTCATTAGGGTTCCAATTTCATGGAAAGAAGGGCAAACGTGTCATACAAAGTACAAGGATTCAGATGAGCAGTCAATATAATAATAATGGCAATTCAATGCTCACAAGGAAAGGAAAGTTAAAAACTTAAAGAGTCAATATTGCTAGTCATCCACCAATAGAGTCATAGAGAGAGGTCAAAAGTTTAAACAAACCCATGAAGCCTTTTTGGGCCGGAGCAAGCCCAAAAACATTTTAAAAAAAATGCCATTCTCACTTTAACAGACCCGGGTTCGACTTCCGGGCTCTGGCAGACGCACTATTGTTTTCTTCGAGTACGCTTCACTCGGATTTTGGGCTTCTAATCACACAATAGAATGTGTGTAAATCGTCAACCATGCCGTGGTAAAGGCCTACGACTATGCCATTTCGTAACGTCCAGTAGATAGCAAGCCCAATAGGCCAAACGATGGGACACTATATTTAGCATTATATGAACCCCCACGTTTTATTAAGTGTTCCCTAAAATTTTCATCAAAATGCTCAATCTTAAGACAACTCACTATCCCTATCAATTCTCAGTTTCAACCCTAACTCCTTCTCTCATTCTTCTTCTTCATGAGAGATCCGGGGCAAAGCCGTCGCCACCACCATATCGTGAACATGAAAACACATCACCTGTGTTCGTCCTCTCAAATGCAGCAAAGGAACTGAGTGTGAACATGAACAACAATGACAACCCTTACCTTATAAACAACCAAAATCATCAACAACAAGAAGTGTGAACATGAAGACCCATATCACCGGTGTCCGTCCCCACAAATGCAACAATACTTGCAAACACATCTGGTGCTCCATTCCCAAGTGGTAGAAGTGCAACATACGAAAATGGCAAGAGAACTGCAGGGGATTCGATTTGAGTGGAGAGAGCGTCGATGTCATGAAATGGAAGTGGCGAGCAATATATATCCAGGAACAAAACAACTCCTCTCCTTCTCTCTCTTGTCTACCCTATTTGCCATTTTGTTTCATCACTCAAATGTGAAATCCAGAAGAACTCAACTCAAACCATTTTTTTTTTCCAGTCTTGAAGCTGAATTTGAAGACAAATATCTTTTGTGTTTGGGTTGTTGTTGAGGTGTCGTCGCAGGTGGGGCTGATATGAAGGTTTGAATATCTGGGACCGGAAGTGGAAGGGCAGAGAAGGCGAAGAGAAAAGAGATTGAGTTGGGCTTTGGTTTCTTTGAAGAAACCCTAGAGAGGATGAATAAGAGAGGTGTACATTAAGTTTTTTTTACAAAAACACAAAAAAGGGGTCTAGTCGGTAATGTTATATTTTCAACCGATGGATATTAAGTTTGGGGTGTACTTAATTAAAAATGAGATGCATATAATGCTTATTATATTTAAAGAGTGTCTTTATATCTCTTTGACAAGGATAATTTTGGAAACGGCCCAAGCAAGAGTCCCAATGAAATCGCAAATCGAACAGCCTCAAGAACATATTTCACGTATGCGTGTTATAAAATATTATATGGTACTAAAAATTATGGCTTGTTATATAAAAAATATTATGTTGTGCTTTGAAGGTTTTTTGATACTAATTTGAATACCTTATTTGGTGACTCTCTCTCTATCACTGGTTATATTTTTTACTTTAGATGGTGGTGCTGTGTGCTAAAAATATAAAAACAAACCATTTTAGCCAACTCTACTATGGAAGTTGAACATATAACTTTAAGCTCTGTTAGTGAGAAATTTTTATGTGGGACAACCTGGTTCCACCGGTCCTTATCCATTGTGATAGCACTGTAGCCAAATGGATAATAAAGAATCGTTGTTACAAAGGGAAGTCCAAACCTATCAGGAGAAAACACAATACTGTAAGATCTTACAAGTACAATTGTGTTATTAATGTGGATTGTGTGAAATTGTGTGACAATCTTTCGGATGCACTAACAAAAGCATTGACAAGAGATAGGGTTTGGAGTACATCGAGGGGATGGGTTTAAAGTGTTGAATAGAGTCAAAGATTTACCCAAGATTTACTTTATTGATTGAAGACTTTATTGACAAACTCAATATTGATTGAAGACTTTCCTTAATTGAAGATTCGACAATCAATATTGATTTGTCTAAGTTCATAATTGATGCCTCAATTGTTGACTTTGATAGTGACTTTGATAGAGATTGTAATTACGTAGATCATTGATTGTAAACCAATGTAATAGCTATATAGGTGTTTCCCACTTCAATAAAAGACATTGATTGATTGATTGCAAAGTTAAGTTGGTATCGGAGCAGGTTCTCTTAACATACTACCTCTCCATCACCGTAGCTACTAGGGGCCGACTGCTCCAACCATCCGACAGAAGCCGATTGCTTCGTCCATAACAGGTGCCGATTGCACCATTGAACCAGAATCACATCCAGAAATTACAAATAACTCATGGCTGAATCCGGTGCTCTTATAGTTCCACCTGTGGTGACGCCAACTCAAGAACCAACCTCTATTCCTTATGGGATCAAACTGAATGGCTCAAATTTCACTCTTTGGTCTCAGGTGGTTATTATGTTCGTTGCTGGACGAGGAAAGATGGAATATCTCAAAGGTACGACCTCGAAACCTACTGTTAGTGACTCTACATATAACAAGTGGATGATGGAGGATGCTACTGTAAAAGGCTGGCTTATTGGCTCTATGGAGGCCGATATAATGAATCTTTTTATTCGTTTACCCACTGCGAATGATGTTTGGGATGCTGTGTCTCAAACATATTTTGAGGGTGCTGATAAATCTATTTTGTATGATCTGTCTCGAAAAGCTATGGCAACTAAGCAGGCAGGGCGACCTGTGGCTGCATACTATTCCGATCTTAAGGTTATTTGGCAGGAGCTTGATCATCGTCGTCCAATTACCTTTACTCAGCCAGATGTGATTAAGACTCGAATGGCTGAAATTGATGAAGATCGAGTCTATTCTTTTTTGGCTGGGCTTGATGATATATATGATTCTGTTCGGGGAGATATTCTTCGTACTAATCCTCTACCTGGACCTGATAATGCTTTCTCAACTGTGAGACGTGAAGAACTTCGCCGGAATACAATGATGTCTTCAGAAGTTCCTCAGATGGCTATGGCAGTTCGAAAATATGGAACTCCAACAAGTTCTTTGTCACTTTCAGTACCTACTGGTGGTAAATGTACTCATTGCGGCAGCACCAAACATATTGTAGATACTTGCTTCAAAAAGCATGGATATCCCGAGTGGTGGCAGGCTCACAAAGAGCGATTACAAGCTCGAAAAGGTGGTAAAGTTGCGCTATGCACCTCACCTATAGTCCCAATGGCACCGACTCCTTCTTCAATGGATACCATGGCTTCCACTACTCCAGTTGATATCACTCACTCTGTGGTAGATCCTACTCTTCTCCAACAGTCAGGTAGTGTTGGTCTAGCCCTTCTTGCAACAAATTCTGAAAAAGATCCCGGTTGGATTCTTGACTCTGGTGCGACTAATCATATGACCTTTGATGCGTCCTTATTACATGATGCTTGTTTGCCAAATTGCTCTACTGTCACCAATGTCAATGGTGTTTCATATCCGGTTACGGGCGCTGGAAGGGTTAACTTAACTCTTTCATTATCCTTGGAGCACACTTTATTGATTCCTGCTCTTTCCAATAATCTTTTATCTGTGCCACAAGTTACTACACAACTAAATTGTTTAGTATTAATATATCCTACTTTTTGTTTCCTTCAGGATCTCTGCAGCGGGGAGATAATTGGGCGTGGTACTAAGAGAGAGGGATTATATTATGTGGAAGATGTTAGTATGGGACGATCTCTATCAACAAAAGGGTCATCTAGGGCATCAGAAGATCAGATTCGGTTATGGCATTATCGTTTGGGTCATGTCTCCTTTGGTTACTTGAAATATTTATTTCCTACTTTATTTTCTACATGTGAACCTTCTAATTTTCAGTGTGATACATGTGTTTTGGCCAAGAGTCATCGTGCTACTTATTCTGATAGTTCCAATAAAAGAGTTGTGCCTTTTGCGTTGGTTCATTCGGATGTTTGGGGACCTGCCCCTGTTACTACTTCTACTGGCTTTAGATGGTTTGTATTATTTATTGATGATTGCACTCGTATGACTTGGCTTTACCTTATGCGTCATAAGAGTGATGTGGCTGCTTGCTTCCGCACGTTTCATACCATGATCAAAACACAATTCTCTGCTAATTTACAAGTTCTTCGATCTGATAATGGTGGTCAATTTGTAAATCAGGAGTTACAAGCTTATTTTCAGACTCATGGAATTTTGCATGAAACCACTTGTCCTTATACACCACAACAGAATGGTGTTGCTGAGCGCCGAAACAGACAAATTTTGGAGATTACACGTGCTGCCCTTATTGGAGCCCACATGGCACCACGTTTTTGGGAAGAAGCTGTTACCACAGCTGTATATCTTTTGAATAGGGTACCCACTCGTGTTCTACAATTTCAGACACCACTTGATAAATTGGCATCCTATGTAACACTGCCATCGCACCTCACACTTCCTCCTCGGGTGTTTGGTTGTGTTGTGTTTGTACATTTACAGAAACATCTCCGCACGAAACTTGATCCTTGTGCCCTCAAGTGTGTATTTGTCGGTTATCATCCTTCACAAAAGGGTTACCGTTGTTTTCATCCTCCTACAAGTAAGTTCTATGTTACTATGGATGTCACCTTTTCTGAACATGAAATGTTTTTTTCTTCACCCAATTCCACGCTTCCGGGCCCGAGTGGTGATACTGTTGTTGAAGCTCCAAATTGGATGGAGTTGTTTCCTGATCCACTGTGTGTTGCCGATACTGTTGCTGAAGCTCCCTCTCTCTCATCTTCGCTAGTACCCACTCCCGATACTCCTCGTACAGATCCTCCTGAGGTAAGCATTGAGTCTGATGTTAATACTAACAATATTTGTGATAATACTTGTGTCTCGATTGAAACTGACAGATACGTACTCCCACCAAGAAGTACTCGTGGTGTTCCACCAGATAGATTTTCACCAGAGGTTGTGCGAAAAGTGAAATATCCTATTGCTCAGTATGCATCCACTCACCGACTGTCAAAGGAATGCCGAAGCTTTGTCAGTAATATGACTGTCATAGATATTCCTACTAAAGTGCAAGAGGCGTTGTTGGATCCAAAATGGGCAACTGCAATGACTGAGGAGATGACAGCACTTGAGAAAAATCAAACTTGGGAATTGGTGGAGTTGCCGAAAGGAAAAAAAGCTGTTGGTTGTAGGTGGGTGTACACTGTCAAGTGCAAGCCTGATGGTTCGGTTGATAGGTATAAAGCTAGGCTTGTGGCTAAAGGATTCACCCAGACGTATGGGGTTGATTATCAGGAAACGTTTGCTCCTGTTGCAAAAATTAATACGGTTCGAGTCCTAATATCCCTAGCTGCAAATTTTGATTGGCCTCTACAACAATATGATGTAAAAAATGCTTTTTTACATGGTGAGCTACATGAAGAAGTTTATATGTCTCTGCCCCCAGGATATGAAGCTCCAGGTGATCAAAGTGTCGTGTGTAAACTGAAGAAAGCCTTATACGGGTTGAAACAATCTCCTCGAGCTTGGTTTGGTCGATTCCGACTTGCTATGAGAAGATTCGGCTATAAGCAAAGTAATGCAGATCACACTTTATTTTTGAAAAGAGTTGGTGATAAATTAACGGCTCTCATTATTTATGTTGACGACATGGTAGTGACAGGCAATGATTCTGAAGAAATGCGTAAACTGAGAGACTATTTGTCAACTGAATTTGATATGAAGGATTTGGGAGGATTAAAATATTTTTTGGGCATTGAAGTTGTTCGTTCTGAGCAAGGCATATTTTTGTCCCAACGAAAGTATGTGCTTGTTATTAACAGAAACTGGTATGCTTGGATGTCAGCCAATTGGATCTCCTATGGAACAAAATCATGGATTGGAAGAGTCTTCGAATCAAACTTCAATAGACAAATTACGATATCAAAGGTTAGTTGGACGTTTAATCTATTTGTCTCATACGAGGCCAGATATTGCATATGCGGTCAGTGTTGTGAGTAGATTTATGCACAATCCTGGTAAACAACATATGGATGCAGTTATTAGAATTCTGAGATATTTAAAATCTGCACCGGGAAAAGGCTTACTCTTTTCTAAGAATGGGCATGCAGACGTATGGGGCTATACCGACTCAGATTGGGCAGGTAAAGGAGACCGAAGAAGATCAACCAGTGGGTATTTAACTTTTGTTGGAGGAAATCTGGTTACTTGGAGAAGTAAAAAGCAAAAAGTTGTCTCATTGTCTAGTGCAGAAGCCGAATACAGAGCAATGGTGAAAGGTATTTGTGAGTTGTTATGGCTCAAACGGCTTATGGGGGAGCTGAGTTTGTCCATTAAAAGACCAATGAAATTGTATTGTGATAATCAGTCAGCAATTAAAATTGCTGAGAACCCAGTGCAACATGATCGGACTAAACATGTGGAAATTGATAGGAATTTCGTGTATGAAAAGCTAGAAGAAAAAATAATTGAAGTTCCGTATATGAAGACCGAAGATCAGTTGGCTGATGTGTTAACCAAGGGAGTGTCAAATTCAGTGTTTGTTGATTCACTTGTCAAGCTGGGCATGTACGATGTCTATGCACCACCTTGAGGGGGAGTGTTGAATAGAGTCAAAGATTTACCCAAGATTTACTTTATTGATTGAAGACTTTATTGACAAACTCAATATTGATTGAAGACTTTCCTTAATTGAAGATTCGGCAATCAATATTGATTTGTCTAAGTTCATAATTGATGCCTCAATTGTTGACTTTGATAGTGACTTTGATAGAGATTGTAATTACGTAGATCATTGATTGTAAACCAATGTAATAGCTATATAGGTGTTTCCCACTTCAATAAAAGACATTGATTGATTGATTGCAAAGTTAAGTTAAAGCCTATGGAGTCATGAACTATATATGAGGATACGCAATCCAGGGACTAGAGATCTTATATCTGGGTTTAATGGGAAGAACAAATCATAAGGTGTGCATTATCCTATACTGTTTGGAGGACCGGAGGGTAACGCCATTAATGATACAACTGCAGTGATTGCCCGTAATTGGATGGTCACTCGCCACGACATTCTTGATGAGGTTGGCGAAGAGTCTCGGCTTGATGATATTCTAGGATGAGGTGCGAATACCGGAGGGTTGCCAACACGCAGTTGTAGGACTATAAGACTGCCACTACGGGGATGTGGTTATGAGGAGAATCCAATGGTGATGGTGGTGTTGCGAATTGTCATCGAAATCGGCCGAATCTGAAGTTTTTTCAAAACAATAACATTAGCCGACCAATGTTACTGTTTTAAAATAGTAACGTTAGTCGACCAATGTTACTATTTTAGAACATACATATCTAGTGCCCATTTTGGACCTTATATGGCTGGGCATTGTGTGCTTCAATGAAGAGAGTCCAACTGTGATGGTGGTATGACGAACCGTAGCAGAAATCAATTGGATCTGAATTTTTTTCCAAATAGTAACATTGGCAGACCAATGTCACTGTTATAAAAAGGTCATATTCGATGGTTGTTTTGGGTTGTACCTAACTGGGTATTGTGCGTCTCAGTGAGGAGAGTCTAACGGTAGTGATGATGTAGCAAATTGTTGCCAAAATTGATCGGATCTAATGTTTTTGTCTTATGGTGGTCTCGACTTTCCGATCGTTTTTCTGATCAAATTGACGGCCATTGGTGGTGGTGAAAGGTCGATCGGAGTATGTTCATGGTGACGTGAGCTTCAGTTTAGGTTGGATACCAATGGACAACAATAAGGAGAGAGAAGAAAGAAGAGAAGTGTAGTTGTTGTGGGAAGAATAAGACAATGGTAAAAAAATAATTAACATACTAGTGATACAATAGAAGGATACAATTTTTTGAACTGGACTTAAGTGTCCAAAAGTTTCAGAAGTGGTACCGGTTTGGAATTTTCCTTTTTAAGTAAGTGTTTCATGGATTTTTATGGTTGGATGGATTGGAATGAATTGTTATTGTGGAATATAGAGGCGGGGTTGAGATATGTATAATGCGTGTAGTGTTGGGGTAAATGACAATGGTCTAAGTTGCGTCCTTTACGTAACATAATATTAACGCTGCTACTCGTAGTAATAGTGTCATTATTTATTAATTAAATATGCTCATTTAGAAAGAAAAAAACAAGAAGAAGAAAAAACTCCAGAGAAACTGAAGAAAAAGAAATTTAAACAAAGTCCATGAAATCCAGCTATTCCAGTAAGGTAAAAAGTATCTTGGAATATTCAAAGTTTCTGTCATCTTTTTCTCTTTTTCATGTTGTATGAGCCAAGTTATGACGCTGGGAGAAAAATTCTGAATTCTCTAAACGCAATAACTAGCAGTTTCTGTCATCTTTTTCTCTTTTTCATGTTGTATGAGCCAAGTTATGACGCTGGGAGAAAAATTCTGAATTCTCTAAACGCAATAACTAGCAGAAGCCCATTACTATCCACGGCCCACATGTATTGAGTTTTGAATTAACAAATCTTATGTCACTGGCCGCATACTCACTTTCATTCATTATAATCAGAGATTTGCTCGTGTTTTCTGATACATTAGATGGGGAGAGAGATCGAACCCTGAATTTAATGTCTAGGTGTGAAATACATTACAAACTAAGTTAGAGGTCGTTCTCCAGATTCTTGTCCTTGTTGATTGAATAATAGGAGGAACACATTTTTTCCCAAACCTAGTTTTAAAAAAAAAGTGGCCGATTGTGTAGAATCGGTGGCTTTTTCCTTCAAATTGATTTCTGTTAACATATGCTAATTTAATTTAACATATGCCACAGATTGGTTACGCATATTCATTTAAGTAACGGAGGTGGAAATAAACATTAATGACAAATTAATACATAAGTGGGCCAAATATTCGCATTAAACTCCAATAGACACTTGCCTCATCCACACTAAGTTGGCCAAAATACTGAAATAATAGTTTTTAAACTCTAAAATGTCAAGAACACCAGAAGACACCTCCCTCATCCACACTGGGGATCCCAAAATACTAGTCTTAAAACTCTAAAATATCAAGAGAAAAATTTAAAGATAAACTTATCCAAAGTTGTTAACTTCCACTTTGAATCTTATTCTTTGCCAATCACTCCATCAGTACGATGATACCAGAGCAGACCTGATTCTACCCAATCCAGGAGATGATGCAGGTGGGGTAGACGTTTCTGAAATAAATAGAAACACAGTTGAGTTAAAAGAATGATGATAAATATCAAAGAAACAAAATAATTTAAGTAGTTTTTAAATGAGAAATTTACCACAAGATTCCCAGTTGGCCATCCAAAATACCGTTCCAACATATACCATCAGGGATATAGAGACAGATCGAAAACAACCATTGTAAAGGCTCCTATATAAGGACCCATTCATTGATTTTACCCGCTTTATCATGCCATTCACCTCATTAAAATGACTCTCCACCAACAAGGATAACCTAACTGGAGAACCAGATAAATAGATTAACTCCACCAGGTTGTAAGGCTTTTCCAGAAGTTCAATCATCTTAAGTTGCTCCCTTGCCAATTCAGTGAAGTCGAGATATAACTCCCTCATGCGTATGAAAGTGAGAAAAACCGGGAACACAAGGGTACCCAAGAGGATCACAGTAATTGTGATGGATGACAACAAAGAAATACAAGAAATGGTCGATTTGGCCGCAATAACCATGAAGGAATTACCCAACGCAAGGAAATTCATCCTACTAGACAAACTAGCCATTATGGACTCTGCTTCACCAACCACTGCAGCTTGTTTTTGCTTCAAATTAGATAGTTCATTTTTTTGATTCAACAGATTGTATCGAGCTACAAGAACAACAAACCAAAATAATAGATAAATATACCAAAAGGAAAGGAAAAAAAAAACACACACACAAACTGTTTCAAATAAGAATAGAATCAGTGGTAAACCTTTTATGAGTTGACTAATCAACTCCCCTCTCCGAAAGGCAGTGAAAGGATAGTTATCTTCTAGGAGCTCATCAATAGTCAGGGAATGAGACTGTGAAACAAAACAAAAAACCAGCCATATTAAAACTCTTAAGCTGCAAAAAATAAAAAATAAAAAATGAATGATTAACAGAAGAATAGAGACATTGGAAGGAGACCCGTCTTCTATCTCAGCCATATTCAAACTATCAGAACTGAAGAAAAAAAAACACCAAAAATGCTCTTTAGTGTTAGGATATTAGATGATAAATGTGAAGTAATAAACAGGTAAGAAGAGAGATGTGAGAGATATACCCAAGGTGGTGTGCAGGACCAAGGTGATGTGCATAGCTCTATTTATGATACTCATGTAGCAGCATGAATGCATATGCATTTTGAATTTGTGTTTTGTGGAGAAGGAATTGGCGAGACAACGCAGGCAGAGTGAAAAAGCAGATGGGGATTTGTAATGATCCATAATAGAAATCAGATTGCGATTGCGGAGAGGAGAGACGAACCGGGAAAAAGTGGAGGGTTTTGGGGATAGAGATTAGTAAGAGGGGAGAGAGGCAAAGAGAGGAAGAAATGTGGGAGTAGGAGTTATCTGTCAGAGAGCTCTGGCTATACAGACAGAGGAGGCAGAGTGGCGCAGAAGAAAGAGACTAAATAGTTAAGATCCACAATGAAGAGACTGAGTTTTTCACACACTAGGAGACTTCTTCCCGTTTGTTTATTATATTAAAAAAAGGAATTAGTATTGGTAATTACTACTAAGTACTACTCACCAATACCCGAAAACAAATTTTGGTGGATAAGCTTTGGATACTGGAGTTATCATTACTAGAGACAAATAAAAACCTGAAATTAGTTGCCATTAATGTTACGCTTTAAGAAATACAGTATTATTAGGAAATCAAACCTTTGGGGTAATCAAAATGTGCTACTAAAACTCCAAAAACAAAAAAGACAGTGTGGGGTCCCGGAAATCTCGTCTGCAGTCTCAAACAACTTCTTCTTTGTCAGGAAACCAAACCCCCTTTCACCTTAGTTATGTTTTCTGTGGTTGTACAGAGCAACATACAGTGGGTGGTGATTATAAACAACATCGTGCAAGTGCATGATTATTAACCGCCCGTGAAATCACTTCAGAGTTGAGACTGTAGATGATCCTTCTCAGCCATTTAATTTAATGCATGGGTGGCTCATAAGGACCTCTGTCAGACTTCAAAGTTGAGAGAATCCTTTTCCACATAACAAAAGATTTATCATCCTATCCTTCTGGGTGGTACGTTTTATACTTTTGTTTTGTCACTTGTAGGGCTTTCTAGCGTAAGGAAGAAGTCCTCTTTTTTTTTTTTTTTTTAATCTCATGCTTCAAGACAAAAAAACCAACGCCTATCATTTTTGTTCAAACTTTTAAAAAATATTTTGGTGCATGGTGTAGAGGTGCACCGACCTACTATTGTTTACAAACGAGTTCAACCAACTACTAATTAGAAAATGAGGGATAAGGCAGGATATAAATCAACCATTACACTGAATTCATTTTCACAGAAGGATAGATTATTATGGGTCCGTTTGGGAGTGTGGTGTATTTTTGTGCTGTGAGGTGAGGTGTTGTCAAGTAAAAAGTTGTGGTGCTGTGAGGTGAGTTCTGTTGAGAAAAAACGTTTGGACGTGCCAATAAAAAAACTGTGGTGAGGTGAGGTGAGGTGCAGTTTAGTGTTTGGATGAACAAAAATGTTGTGAGGTGAGTTGATATAAGTTGTAATAAATAATTATTTATGTTATAAATTCTAATAAATCATTTTTTATGTTTTACTATTATATCTGTTAAGTAATATTTTTTATGATGCTATTTTTTTAATAATAATATCAAATTGGGAGTTTCTTTAGATCTAATTTATATATAATCTATTTAAAAATGAAATACAAATTTGCTTATGTTGCACTACAAATCATATAACTCGGCTGCAATCATATCGCGTAAAGTGGTCATCTCTAAATCTTCATTTAACTGTAAAGGATCCCCATTTTCCATCGGAGTACCAAAGTCGTCGTCATTTGCAATGACCACCGATTCATTACCATATGCGAGGAA